>NC_059355.1:49157515-49457515 GCF_019703515.2 Myxocyprinus asiaticus
CCGTGAAAGTTGAATAGCTCAGATTTAGCCGCTGTTACGGATCAACACAAAAGGCTTGCAATGGGTTTTTTATTCCACTGCAAAAGCGATAAGTTGGATTTTCTTGTGTATCATCAAGCTTGCTTCATCCACATTTGGATGAGTTTAAAACACTTTACAACAAAACAAAATCTCATTCAACGCCGCAAGTTAGATGTTCGCCACATTCTCAGGAATCCATAAGTGAGACACACTGATTTGAGCATGTAATTCTCTTTAACATATTAATGAAGCCACTCTTAAAGGAATAGTTCACCCCCCAAAAAATTCCATTAACAAAAAAGTTTCTATCATTGTTTACTCACCCACATGCAGGTAATTTTTTTTTACAAACATCCTGGCTGGGGTTTTTTTCCACATATGAATGTAAATGAGGACTGTTGAGCTCCAAAAAGGAGAAAAAATAAAATAAAATAAAATAAAAAAAATCATAAAAGTATCAAAAGTAATCTGCATGGCATATTCTTATACACATACATATTTTTCTTTATTTTTGAATTATTGTTTTTAATTTTGTACAATTTTTTTTTTTTAATAAATAGTAAAGAAAAAAGAAAATCAGAACCAGAAATTGTGTTTAGCATCATCAATGGTGTTAACGCACCATTTTTGTTGTCAGTACAATTTTCATAGTCCATTTCAGAGTTTTATGAGAATTTATTTATTTATTTATTATTAAGGCGTTAATTTAGTGTTTCCTTTTCCCTTTCTTTTTCCCTTTTTTACCTTAAATACCCCCAAAGCACCATCAGTAAGGCTGAAGTACACCTTCATCGACACAAAACCAAAAATGTTTACCTAAGACTATATCATTAAACATTGTCATTAAAACTGATTCTTATTAACGACAATCAATTAAATGTAACTGTATATTTTAGTTATAATGTCCATTTTGCTTACACAGGAAATACATTTTCACTTAGCTAATGCTGTTAATTATACAGGGGACCTTCCAACTTGGTACATTACGAAATATTAGTTTTAAAAATTGTATTTTATCATTTATTTTTTATAATTTGCTCATATTTTAGGTTTTTAAAAATGTACAAATTTCATGCATTCCATCGCTAAATATGATGCCTTGGAATTGCATATGCTATATTGCATTAAAAAAATGTTATTACATGATTAGTGTTTACATGCATAACTTGTATTATTTACAAGTAGTTACATTGCTATGTAGAGCATGAGTATTTTTAAGACTACTGGCGGCCATTCTTCCAATGAGTGCATATTAACAAGAAAGAACGTGCATTGTTTCTTTAGTGCATCCCTGCTACATGTTTGATTATAATTAATGTTTAATTTTTGATCAATAAACTGAAAAGGGTATTAAAAGAGATATTATTCAATGACAAATGAATTGCGTGGATCTCATCTTTGAAAACACATTACACGCGATGAGTCAAACCAGACTTTTACTTTCCACATGCAGTGAAAAGATCTTGGTGCCTAGAGCTTCACATAGAGTAAAGATCAATATCGGGATTGTTCAAATGAAGATCAATATTAATTAAAAAAATATACTGTATATTTTTACCCATGCCTAATTTTATTATTTGTACTTTTTTAGCCATACATGTCATTTTGTTCAACATAGAAAAATCCAATTATTTTCACATACCCTCTGGCACCTGCTTATGTACCCACCGGTTGGGAATCATTGCATTCATTTCACTCATTCTTAAACGTTGTACCTGTAAGATCTTGAAATAGATACTGTAGGTCAGAACGAACATTCAACGCTGACACATCGAAATGACTGAAAAAGATTTTAATGATACCCAAGGAATACTCTATTTAATCGAATCAATTTGCATTTCCATTCTCTGTCAGTATTCAAGTCAATCAGTACAGAGCACACACCTTGTTTCTCAATCAGAGATGTGTTATCTCTCTTATGAGCGCATCAATATTAGGAGTTGGAGAACTAGAGATAAATATTAAGTGGCAGCTTGTTTCAAACCAAATTAAATTACACTCACCTGTGAGGAGCGACATTTGGATCCATCAGCGCAACACTGCAGAAATAGAAATCTAGAGACCAAAATGAACAAATTTTAGTGTTACTCGTTGCTTGGCACCATCGCAGCTAACTATTGCTCTGGACTGTAGGCCAAATATAGGCTCAATGATATAGAAATAAAACAAACAATATTTAGACTTCTAAAGCCACTTTTTGTAATGTCGATTCAATGCTTTACTTATCTGCCACAATAATGTAATGTCTTATAATTCCTTTGGAGGCTTTTTCTGAGCAAATGTGATTATTTTTGATTGATTAATCAGCAATTTAACCGTGATCGTTCAGCTCTGATGTTTCGGTTGAAAACTGGTTGCCTATCTGAGGGTCTGACTGATGTTTGGCACCTTCGGCCCCGGCCCCTGGTGAGGGCCCCTAGGAGCTTTCGGACAGATGTCAGCTGGCTGGCCTCCTCCTCTGCCTGTCTGGATGCCTTTGCCAGGGGCTTCCATGTCCTCGCCTCTCTGCCCACCCTCCAACGGCCGTCATTGTTCAGTGCCCGTCCATTCCTGCCAGTCGCCCGTGACATGAGCGACTGAGTAATTGCACAGCTGGCAGGGTGGAATGCCCGCAGAGAGAGACAGACAGACAGAGAGCGAGAAAATAATAGGGAGAAAAGGATGCAAAGAATGGAATAGAAGAGTCTAAAGTGAACTGAAGATGAACTGGGTAGAAAGACCGCTGTCTCGCTGTCGGTAATAACCGCGTAGAGAGGAAGGGAATCGGGGAGGAGGCAGCAAGCTACAATTAGCATAATTAGCCAAGCGGCTTTTCTGAGGCTATGACAATATACGTCTCTTCTCATTACTTCCTGTAAGCAAACATGGGGCGTAATGAGAGGTAGCATATTGTACGGCAGCATTTACTCTTTATGCTCAATCCATTACGGCAGCCGAGGTCTGCCAATCGAATCCACTTCCACCCGCCCTCGAACACGTGCCGCTCCACTTTGCCAAGGAAACAGTGTTTTGGAAAGGGGCTTCTTCTCACCGGATCCCCATTCCAGGGCATAATAGCATCTCTCTTGAGCTTGTAGTCCGCAGCCAAATGGAAGCACGGAATGACACTAGAGGTATTGATGTGTGTCCAGGTGTTTGAGAGTGCTGGCTGATGTGGTGTGCCTAAATATTTGGGTTTCTAAGTCTAAACTGTAGGCGTCAACTCGTAAGGACACGCTAGCATGTGATAATTACTCAGATGGCACGCTGTGATTGGGAGAAAATATTGAGGTTTATATATATATATATATATATATATATTTTTTATTTTTTATTTTTTTTTTTTTTTTGGTACCAATTACTTATGAACAATAAGAATATGTATTTATTTATTTTTAATTCATTTTATTTCCGATGAATCATGAGAAATACAAATAACTATTTATTTATTTATTTTATTACCGATGAATCATGCACAATAAGTATAGGAATATTATTAATTTCATTTTGATTTTAAGTATTGCAATATATAAAGAAAAGAATAAACAACAAATAGCTAGAGCAGAATGAGCTGAATTGTACAAAGTCATGATAATCAATTTGCAATAATCTATAGTGAAACACATTTTCAACTGTATTGATATTTGGCTTCATGTTCTTGTTACACGAATGCATAATTGAATCTGTGCCACGGTGAATTTGTTGACCTTTATGATACTCAAAATGGTTTAAAGTCATTGCAAATGCTTTGATTTTCTCTTGTATTCTAAAAGACCACAGCATGAAAATACACTTTCATTTAGGTGATCTACCTGAGAAGCATTTCTCACGGCAGCAACTTTATACTCAGCAAGAATCCGGGATAATGTGTTAAGCCCAAGAGCAATGTCTTCTGTGCAAGGCAGCCAGGTGCGTTTGGTGGAGGTTTATATATCATGAACATGAGCTCACAGCATCTGTCTGCGTCGCTGCGGCCCACGGTGGGAGGCTTACACAGGGGGCTATCTGATTAATTGCATGAGGGAGCACTAATTGGATAAAAGTATTAATCAATTAATTCAATGCATCAAGGCAGCAAACCTAATGCTTAAAACAAACAGTGGTCAGGGAGGTGAAGATAAGCAATGGCCCTGTTGCACTGCAGCAGTCGAAGTGCTGTAGGGCAGAGAACATGATTAATGGTCTTTTTGAGGGTTTCAGAATGAGAGAAAAACAACAACATTTAGCATGGCAGAAATGTCACAACCGCAAGGCTAAAAGATTGCAGCGCCTGCAGACGAGGCCAGGGAATGGTTCTTCAGGATACGGGTTGGTTAACCTATGTCAGGCAATGGTGAAGGGGTTACGTCTTGAAGAAGTAACAAGCAGTTTGCAGACAACACTGGTGTTGTGTTGCAAATGTTGGCTCTTTTTATGTGGGCCATACATTAAAACAAATTGTGCATCTTCATTTATAGGGGAGCTATCCCTTTAAGTGCTGTTTTGTGTATTTTTGAGCAAGATTGTTAGTGTGCAATGTGCCCTGCTGATTATACAGTACTTACTGTATGTATTTCATATTGTATGTCAACAGTTACATTAAACTTGTACTATTGCTAGTAAATAAAGGGAAAGAGATTCAGTTTGGCTAATCAATTCTGTTGGGTTTCTGCTACACTAAGTATTAGAGTGGAGTTCAGATTACTGTAATTCAGTGTTAAAGGAATGTTCTGTGTTAAATAAAAATTAAGCTCAATCAACAGCATTTGTAGCATAATGTTGATTAACACAGAAAAATTATTTCAACTCATCCCTCATTAATTAAAGGAATGTCCCGGGGGAGGGGGCCTGGGTAGCTCAGTGAGTACTGACTATCACCCCTGGAGTCGTGAGTTTGAATCCAGGGCGTGTTGAGTGACTCCAGCCAGGTCTCCTAAGCAACCAAATTGGCCTGGTTGCTAGGGAGGGTAGAGTCACATGGGGTAACCTCCTCGTGGTCATGATTAGTGGTTCTCGCTCTCAGTGGGGCGTGTGGTAAGTTGTGTGTGGATCGTGGAGAGTAGCATGAGCCTCCACATGCTGTGAGTCTCCGTGCTGCCATGCACGACAAGCCACGTGATAAGATGCGCCGATTGACGGTCTCAGAAACGGAGGCAACTGAGACTTGTCCTCCACCACCCGGATTGTGGTGAGTAACCACACCACCATGAGGACCTACTAAGTAGTGGGAATTGGGCATTCCAAATTGGGAAAAAAATAAATAAAATAAATACACAGTTTAAAACATATAGCCACATGATGTAAACATTATACAGTACATATCTACAGTACAAAATCTCTGTGCTGCATGAGTAAAATTGCAGGTATTACTGGCAATTATTTCATTATGGCATCAAAGTTATAACTTTAAACAATTGAGCTTAACTTGTATTGAACCTGGATATTCCTTTAAGAAAATAAATTCCCAATGTGTACAACAACTGTTCTGTACTTCAAATAATTGTAGTATTGTAATATATTATGTATGCAAGATTAGCGTGCTGTTAGCAACACATGGGTTCAATTTCCTGAGAACATGGTGATGAAATGTGCTAATAATATCTTGAATACACAGTAATTCGCTATATGTAAAGTGTTGAATCAGTGTGAAAAAATATAAAACTAATATATATAAATAAACGTGTATATATAAATAAAAAAATATAAAAAAGCTAGTTATTTTACTGGAAATATTCTTCTTTAATTGAAGTAACTATTGACAAACGTTTTCTGCACTAACTGTTCACTGGTTTTGATGTTGATGGGCTTGGACATGTCTGACATTTAGCTACGCTTCAAATAGCATTTCAGGTCAAGCGGCGCTCGGGTCACACGTTTCGTCTAAAAACGGTACATATCGCAGTACAAACATCTGATCCTTAAAATGTGTTTACTGTTTTTAGAGTAACAGTATTTGACTACAAACAGAATACAATTAGAAAACAGCAAAGCAATTCTGTGACATCTAATGGCTGGTCCTTGTGCAAATATGTCAATCAAAAGCATCAGTCAAATGCATCAAACAGCCAACATTTACATTCGATTTATCAAACATAATATTTTTCATGTTTGCAGTAAAGTGTGCAATGTTCTTGTCTAGCTAGCTGGCGAATAATTTTGTTTATTCCTTATTAAAGGAAAATGGTTTAGGGCAAGTCAAGATTAATTCGTTTCTGGAGTTTTCCTGCTCCTTTTGCTAGCGGATTCTCTTATCCTAGGACTGAACAAGTTTGTATGATTAATTATAAACCATTTGTATCAAATATTTTTTCTGGGTGAATGCTCTCTTCTGAAGTAGTTCTCCAAACTCCATAACTCTGAACCCTTTGGCAGTTAAAAGAAAATGCAAAAGCTGGGTGAAATTTTCCCTCAAATCGCCCTTATTACATTCATTGAACATTTCATGATGATTAAAAAGAGTTTGCCCCTTATTAAGATGGGGTCTGTTGCAGGAATTAATGAATGAAAAAGGCCAGGCTCTCTTTAAGATGTCTTGATGCGTATCACAAAAACTGGAAAGAACTTTCTCAGTCTGGCTAGCTCTATACCCATTTTCCCACCAAGTTTGGGATCAGTATAATTACAGTAGAGTTTGAGGACCTTTGATGCTTAAACCCCTAATGATGCATTTCAGAGCTGAAATCCAAATTGTAACATTATTGTTTTTATGTGAATAAATAAAGGTACATTTCTAGTTTGAACATAATTTGTACATTAGACACTTTGTTTTGTTGAACAAGAAAAACTAGCTCCATACTATGTGACCTACGTTCAGTTTTCAATTGGGAAAATGGGTCAAATGTAACAATTTACGGATGGAGCCACATTGAGAGCCCTATATTTTTGGGGTAAAACTTTATAGGGCCTTAAAAATAAAGATACAAAAAACTTTGTTCTAAACTAGAATCTAAAAGGATATTGAGAGATCTTTAATGCTTCTTGAGTAATAGGCATTCAAACTTTGGAAAAACAGCACACATTTTTTTTTCTCAATTTTTGGACTCTCACCATTGGCATATAATGCAACAAGTGGTGCTGACGTCAACTTAATTTAGTAATAGACATACCTATCTCCCTGCAAAAATAAAATAATGACGCTGCTCCCTTTCTAAAGCTATTATTTTGACCTGTAGTTTTGTACCAAAATCATTGGCAAAAATTGTCATTTTGGCCCCCCTTTTAAAAATAGTGCATTACTCAGTAAATATTGATCCATGGCATTTAATATTTGGGCTTTTGCCATTATTTATGTTTATCTTTCTTCATAAAAAGTATTAACAAAATCTAAAATTTCAGCCAGGGAATATTCTGAAATTTGGTTGATTTGACATGGAATAACCCTAGATTCTCCCTGTTTAAATGGGCAGTTCTTGGGCAGAATAAGCTACAATGTGGACCAGGCTTTATGCCGTTTAGTCATACCATGTGACCCACATTTGGTTTTCGACCATTGGAAATGGGTAAAATGTAACAATTTACGCTTGGAGCCACATTGAGAGCCCCGGAACGCTGGAAAACACACAAAACATTTTTTTTGCATTTGGAAATCTCTGAAATTTGGTTGCTTTGACATGGATTAACCCTATATTCTTCCTGTTTAAGTGGACAGTTCTCAGTCAGAATAAGCTGCAATGTGCACCAGGCCTTATATCGCTTAGTCAAAGGTCTGTCTCTGTGAGTCTGACTAGAACAATGTCAATTAGCATGTTTTCAGAACTAGCCTGGCGAGCGCAGAAGGTGGCTTTGTTTGAAGCCCAGTGACACAGGGCGCTCTGATACAATCATAATGCTTCTGTTACCACCTAAAATGCTATTGGCAAGCTGGACATGCTCATTCATGACCTATTAGGTCATGGATTGATTATAAAACATGGCTGCTACTTCTTATCAGAAGCCAGACGGACAGAGGCCGTGACAGCCCGCATGCAGAGCCAGAGACGGATCACCACCGTACGATGGGCTTCAGGCCAGAGCGCGAGAAAGAGACGTCCCTCAGTCACTCGCTCGTTCTCTCTCCCTGACAATCTCCCTTTCACCTGCGTGACATCCATCGCTTTAATGGGAATTAGTGACTGCCTATTAGTCATTGTGCGTCATTCCAGCACAAACACTGTGCTCGTGAGAAGGGTAGAAAGTGTGCTCGGGGAAGTTGTCACTAAGGCTATATCTCAGTAACAATAAGATTTTTTAATCAAAAGTACAATTGTGCAATTTTGTGTTTTCTTCACGAGCGGATTTGTTCAGTATGTTGGTTCCAAACACCTAGATCAAAACAAAAAAGTGAATTCTACCTTTCAAATAAATTTTTCCCTATTGTTGTATTTGTTTTGTTGTTGTTGTTTTTTTGTTGCTATTGTTATATTTTTGTTATAAACAAGCGGAAATAATCAGTACATTAAAGCAAGAATCAACTGTATTATTAATGCAAATTTTTACAAAAATGTTTATATGTGAGCTTAGGACAAAGGTGTTTTTTATAAAAGGGAGGTTGGGGCATGTTGTCACTTTTTTTATTGGGGCAGGTTTTATTAATACAATTTATTAATAGCAACATTTGATGGTCAAAACAATGTTTTGATATTTTTTTACATTACCTTTTCCATTTGTGTTGTTTAATAACTATTTATAGTTTGCTGAAAAGCCTATAATAGGCTGTTTAGTGCAGAATTTACAGACAGATTTGGTTCACATGAAACCAATGGTTTAATGTCAGGTTCCATTGTGACAACTTACCCCATGGACTGTGAAAACATGCCCCACTATCAAAAGCTCTGAAAAATTGACTGTCAAAAATAGACCTACCCTGAGAAATACAGGAGTTAAAACTGTGATAACTAGCCCTGGTCTCCCCTACTGTGTCCAAAACCAAGTTGTTCACTCATTCACTAATAGTGAAGATCACATATCTTGCTATACGAGGAAAGAGTCCACAAAAATAAGAGTATTTAGACACAGTGCCAAACTGTACAATTTTGCATTCATGTATTTTGTGTTTTTGTGAAGAGCGAAAAGTGTGCACGAAAATACTACTCATTTCAGCATTTTTGAGGAGACAGGTTTGTGCGACAACATCTCCAATCATTCTCTGTGGTAATTGGAAAATAATAAAATACAAAGATATAGCATCATTTACACATCTGATTTTCATTGTTTACTCATTTGGTTTCATTGGTACTTAGTCAGTAAGTTAAAAAGAGAAATACAGTATATAATTGCCCAACCATTTATTTTTTTCATCCAAAATGATCTGAATGCACAACAGATCATAATAGAGTGCAACAGGGCCCGCACACTTTTTTAGCCATATTGGTTCTGGAAGTATTTTTCCCATTAAATTATGCAGCCATTTTGGCCAGGTCTCTCTTGGAAAAGAGATTTTTAATCTCAAGGGATTAACCTGGTAAAATAAAGGTTATAATAATAATAATAATATGCCTTTTCATAATAATAGCCTAATAATAATCATTATTATTATTATTATTATTATTATTATACAACTATTATCTAAAACATATATTATTTTATTCTTCTTTTTTTCTTACCAGATGAAGCTGAATTTGTAGGCTACATTAACTGTGGAATATGTTGTTAACTGTGGTTTCTCCTGGTATTTCTGATATTAAAATCTGCATGAAACAGAATTTTCATCTGTGCGTGTATAACAACATTATTCTGAAGGCAGGAGGTGTCAAGTGTATAATAAATACAAATTCAAACATTAAAATAAATGAAAATAAAATCAATATAGCGTACAAAAAGGTGTAATGTCCCGTTAATCTATCAGGAAGACACCATTATATAAAACAACAATAATAATGTTAAATTTATATAGTGCGTTACCGGAGGTAGCACAGTTTAAAGAAAGGAGCATATTTCAGTTTCTTCATTTACATGAGGAATATTCCTAATAGATGAATACTCTATGAAGCATTTAAACCTTAATGGAGCATTTTAACTTTTTTCGGAATAAAGTCTTAACTAGATGATTTCCTTAATCGCTGATGTGGATATAAATGTGGTCAACTTTAGATAGACGGGGTGCCTGGGTAGCTCAGCGAGTACTGACGCTGACTACCATGCCTGGAGTTGCGAGTTTGAATCCCAGGGTGTGCTGAGTAACTCCAGCCAGGTCTCGTAAGCAACCAAATTGGCCCAGTTGCTAGGGAGGGTAGAGTCACATGGGGTAATCTCCTCGTAGTTGCTATAATGTGGTTCGCACTCGGTGGGGCACGTGGTGAGCTGTGTGTGGATGTCGCGGTGGATGTCTCCACGGTAACGCGCTCATCAAGCCACACGGATTGACGGTCTCAGAAGCGGAGGCAACTGAGATTCGTTCTCCGCCACCCGGATTGAGGCGAGTCACTACGCCACCACGAGGATTTAGAGCACATTGGGAATTGGGCATTCCAAACTGGGGAGAAAAAGGGAGAAAATAAAAAAATAAAAAACACAGATAGATGGGCTCCAACGTGAAATCATCTCTTCAGGTCAGGAAGTTAACATCCCGCTCAGGTTTAGGCTATAAATGAATACATGGGAATCGTGTGATACATTAACATAGACATTTCAAGAAGTGGAAAGTGTATATGCTGTTGTCTCTTAATGATACACTTGATAAGCTCCAGACGCGCAAAAATGAACAGAGACCGCAAATGGAGTTCAGACCGCACCCATCCGATTTGAAATCACAATGTGCGCATTTTCATTCATAAGGTTTACACTTTAGAAATATTGGCTGCACAGATTCATAAATTCTTTGTAATTTTGTGTATGTTTATTTAAAATGTCACTTTATCCTTGTGCGTATAGATAATCAGTCATACAAATATTTTTTTATATTATTCGGATTAATCCATTATTCGTTTTGAAGTCATTATTCATGCCTTTCCAAATAAGGTATTCGGCTTCGGACACATCCCTATTTGTGAGTATAGGGAGACTCAGTTGCAGAGCTCTTTTGATGCACTTTGTTGGCTGGTTTTCGCCTTCAGTATTTATGGGCAGTGTAGTTCTTCACCAGGTATTCTGCTATGAAATACAATTTCTAAAAGAATTAAGTTGAAATAAAGTGCACTGATGGCTTTAACAGAAGCAGATACAATAGATTAACAACCTCGGAGCTCATGGTAGGCCTGTCTTTAAAGGTTTATAATTTATTGTTAAAAATCAATTCCCCTATGGAAAAAAATAAATAGGATTTTTACATTCGGAACCAGACTGTTGCACTCTATTATGACTTGTGAACTCATAAGTAGAAACTTCACATGAGGACTTGAATGGTGAAACTTATGGCTAGCATCGGTTATACATTAGCAGCTTTAACTGACTTTACATGATCTCTGAATTTCTCTAATTTCTTACCTATTATTTTTGCTCTATTACAGGTGACAATTGGCTCGGGTCAGTATGAACTCACCGCCACTTTCTGAAAGTGGGTCATTGCAGGTCGAGTAGATGATATCATCTCAAGGAAGCCACAACATCAACTCATTGAACCCTCTGAGCCCTGGATCTCACCATGAACACTCCTAACACTAAATTAGGATAATGTGGCCTCTAAAGTTCCTTTTAGTACAATTTTGGATTCATTATATTTAAGGAATCTTCTTTTGGATGCAAAGTGTACATAATTGGAAATAAGGGCCATGCTGAAATGGCGAAGAGAAAATTCTTGGATTATGTCCTGTTTACCTACAAAATAATGGCTCTGAAAGTGTTGGTCATTTATTAATAGGACTGATGACTCTATACTTAACTTATGGAAAAATTGCAATGGGATTGTTGAGACCAGAGAACAAGAGAACAACTTTTATTGACATGTCCATCTTATTTTAATAGCTGTTCATCGTAAAACTCAAAACAAGCAGATAAAGCTCTTCTTCAATGGCATCCAGTGGTGAATGATACAGTTGAAAAACCCAACAAAGACTGAGAAACCCAACAAAGAAAGTTCTAAAAAGCAAGAAGGATCCTTCTAAAATGGAATCTTGTCTTTTGAGGAATCAGTGACCTCTTCGATTTGAACAAAATGAGAAAAAATCCATCGGATTTACAAATTCATTGAGTTGAAGTTTACCTTTCTCAATTCCAAGGAGCTTTTCCTGAGCAGTTTAAAGTTGGTGGAAACTAAGGAAACTTTGTCCTAAACGAGTTTATAACTTCTGCCCCATGTAGAGTGTGAGTGAGTTTTCAAAGATGGCTCCACGTTGGAGAGGAGGAGCCCGGGTTTTGGCAGTCACTCTGGGAATTCTGCAGTGCTGTGTATGGCTATCTGCTCAGACCATAAGAACTAGTGTTGGAATATCTGGTAGAAGTCCAGATCAATCGTCAATGTCCCACGAAAGAGTAAAGAGAGGCTGGGTGTGGAATCAGTTCTTTGTTGTGGAGGAATACACCGGCACGGAGCCGTTGTATGTCGGAAAGGTGAGTTTTTTCCTTTATCTGGTATATATGTCTTTTGGTTGCACTCTTAAAACTGCTTGTTATTCCATGAGAATGCATTGGGGAAATGCATAACAACACAATGTAAGCCAAAAAAGGTGCATACACATGCATCTTAATGAGGGAATTCTCAAATGCAATTGCAAAAAGCAAGATACTGTCAGGCTAATCGACTAGGACAAATCAAGCATGAGTTTGACCGCGAGGCTCAGATCTTGCTACCGCCTCAGTGGATTACTTTTTTGTTCACTTTCACACTAGAAGGACCGGGGTACGAGTCCTGAAGAGCACACAAGTCAACACGTGAGCGAAAAGTGTCATAGAAGCAGCACAAAATGAAATGATTGCTTCAGCAATTGTGTTTTCATCTTACATTTGCTTTTTATGACACTATCGGTTAGGTTTAGGATTAAGGTTTAGGGTAGGAGGTAGGTTTTGTTTATTTAAAACTCGATAGAGCATTAAAGTAATAGTCTGGGTTCAATAAGTGAAGCTCAACCGACAGCATTTGTGGCATAATGTTGATTACCACAAAACTTAATTTTGACTCTTTTCTTAAAAAAAAAAAGGAAAAATCGAGGTTCAAGTGAGGCACTTACATTGGAAGTCAATGGGGCCAATTTTTGGAGGGTTTAAAGGCAGAAATGTGAAACTTATAGGTTTATAAATGCAGTTACATTAATTCTTCTGTTAAAATCCATGTATTATTTGAGCTGTAAAGTTGTTTAAATTGTCATTTTTACAGTCATTTGAGGGTTTTAGGGTTTGGTGACATTACATCGTCATGGCAACGAAGTTGTAAAATTGGCTCTAACTTTACACAGAAAAGGTTAGTAAGCAATTTTATTATGCTAAAACGTCATGGTTACTTGTGTAACCTCCGTTCCCTGATGGAGGGAACGAGACGTTGTGTCGATGTAGTGACACTTGGGGTCACTCTTGGGAGCCCGAGACACCTCTGGTCTTTGATAAAAGGCCAATGAAAATTGGCGAGTGGTATTTGCATGCCACTCCCCCGGACATACGGGTATAAAAGAAGCTGGTATGCAACCACTCATTCAGGTTTTATGCTGAGGAGCCGATATAAGGTCTGGCCATTTCAGCAGGTAGTTCAGCGTTGTGGCAGGAGGGACACAACTTCTCGTTCCCTTCATCAGGGAACGGAGGTTACACAAGTAACCATGACGTTCCCTATCTGTCACTCACTCGATGTTTTGTTGATGTAGTGACACTAGGGCTCCCTATACGAAACGCCACAATTGACTGAACTGTGTTACGTGAAGTGCCGGTGTGTGGTGGGCACACTACTGTGTGCCTCATAGCCAGCACACCAGGTCAACACGTAACCTCCCCCAACATAGTTTTGAGTGTCGAACGGCCCTTTGGGGACAAGTCGACTACCCAAAAGATAGAGACAGGCTTAACCCAGTCGTGGCCTCTTTTCCCCTTCTCTTTTTCCACTCCCTAAAAAACAAGGGGGATTATCCGACTGGGCCCCCAGGTCTAGTCAGGGGGTGTCCCTCCCAAAGGGAAGACTGTGGAGACCACACCTCACCCAAAGAGAGGGGGAGATATTTAAGTGGAAGAATACGTCACAAGGTCTTTCCAACCATGTGGAGAGTTTTCAAGGTAGATCCTACCCAACGGGGGAGGAGTTACTACAAACATGGAGACTAGGGCAGAGGGGCTCTGCCCAAGGAAGATGCAGTTTGCCAACAGGGAAACGAATTAGTGGAAGATATAGATCGCATGGGGTTAGCCTTACAGGGAACCACCACATGCGGAGCACCTACCCCAGAACAAGACTCTTAGTTAGCACGTGGACTGGGCCGGCAGCGAGTCTCTCCGAAAACTCGACTGCCACAGGGCTCGGAGGAAGTCAACCAGGGAGCAAAGTTTGTGAACACTACTGGGAATTAATGGCTCACATCTTCAGCTCAAAAGGAGGTGGAAGGCGCAATGTGCAAGCGATACACCCGGCCGGCTATCCTGGGCTTATCCACTTGTATTGCGTGTCACTACCTGGGACGAAACCGGTTCCACCCAGAGGTTGTAGAACCTTGCAAAGGTGTTGGGTGTTGCCCAGCCTGCTGCTCTGCAAATGTCTGTTAGAGAGGCACCCCTGGCCAGGGCCCAGGAAGCCGCTACACCCCTGGTAGAATGGGCTCGTAGCCCTACCAGGGGCGGCATGTCCTGGGTGTGATATGCCATAGTTATGGCGTCATTGAGCCAGTTAGGTCTTCCGCGTCCCGTCCAGGGGCCAGACATGGAGATTCCAGAGGTCTGGTCACGGGTGCCAGAGGGTGCCCCGTCCCTGAGAAAGAAGATCCTTCCTCAGGGGAATTCACCTGGGGGGGGGGCTGTCATGAGGAGCATTAGGTCCGAGAACCATGTCTGGGTGGGCCAGTAGGGTGCTACCAGGACAACCTGCTCCTCGTCCTCCCTGACCTTGCACAGGGTCTGTGCAAGTAGGCTCACTGGGGGAAATGCATATTTGCATGGGACAGGGAGCCAGCTGTGTGCCAGTGCATCTATGCCGAGGGAAGCCTCGGTAAGGGCGTACCAGAGCGGGCAGTGGGAGGATTCTTGGGAGGTGAACAGGTCCACCTGTGCCCGTCCGAATCGACTCCAAATCAGCTGGACCACCTGAGAGTGGAGTCTCCACTCTTCCCTGAGGGTAACCTGCCGTGACAGCACGTCCGCTGTAGTGTTGAGGTTGCCCGGGATGTGAGTGGCTCGCAGCGACTTGAAGTGCTGCTGACTCCAGAGGAGGAGACAGCGGGCAAGTTGTGACATACAAGGAGAGTGCAGACCGCCTTGGTGGTTGACATATGCTACCATTGCCGTGTTGTCTGTCTGAACTAACATGTGCTTGCCCTGGATCAACGGTCGAAACCTCCGCAGGGCGAGCAGAATTGCCAACAACTTGAGGCAGTTGATGTGCCAATGCAGTCGTGTTGGCACATCAGACGTGAGATGGGTGGCGTCTGCTTCCTGCGGTAGGCTCAACGCTGGGGCCGGGCCAAAGGGGCGGGCTGCGGCGGAGCCGGTGTAGTCACCACGGGGGGACGCCCTTGGTGACGAGCAGACGGGGTGCGGGATCTTGAGCCGCGCCGGGGCAGGATGTGCCGGATAGCCTCCGTCTGCTGCTTCACCGCCAAGAACTGCTGGGCAAAGTCCTCGACGGTGTCGCCGAATAGGCCAGCCTGGGAAATGGGGGCAGCAAGAAACCATGTCTTGTCGGCCTCATCCATCTCAACCGGGTTGAGCCAAAGGTGGCGCTCCTGGACCACTAATGTGGCCATCGTCTGCCAGAGAGACCGCGCCGTGACCTTCGTCGTTTGGAGAGCAAGGTCGGTCACCGAGTGCAGTTCCTGCATCAATTCTGAGGCGGAAATACCCTCGTGCAGATCTTTCAACGCCTTGGCTTGGTGGACCTGCAGGAGAGCCATGGCGTGCAGGCAGAGGCGGCTTGTCCAGCAGCGCTGTAGGCTTTAGCCATCAGGGACGACATGAGCCTACAAGGCTTGGATGGGAGCTTAGGGCGTCCGCACCAGGTGGCGGTGCTCTGCGGGAATAGGTGCACCACGAGCGCCTTATCCACCGGGTGAATCACCGTATAGCCCCTGGCCGCCCCGCCATCAAGGGTAGTGAGAGCGGGGGAAATGCGGAAACGGGGCCGGGCAGTAAAAGGTGCCTCCCACGATTTCATCAGCTCCTCATGCACTTCCGGGAAGAAAGGCACTGGAGCGGGGCGTGGCTGCTTTGAGCGGCGCCGCAGCCCAGGAACCAATCATCAAGCCGCGAGGGTTCAGGGGAGAGCGGAGGGTTCCACTCTAACCGGACGCTCACGGCCGCCTGGGAAAGCATGTCCGTTATCTCTGCATCAGCCTGTGACTGGGCAATCGTCCCCGAGGGGGGGAGCCCAGCTGAGGCTTCTGCGTCTGACTGGACAAGCCCGCTTTCCGATGCTGTGCTCGAGAGCTCATCATCTTCGCGGACTCCGAACAAGAAGCCAGACTTGCCGTGAGACGAGCCGGTGAACTCATCCGGAAGCCCGACTGGGGCAGACGAGCGGGCTGGGGAATGGGAGGTCCGTGGGGGGATACCTGGCGGAGGCGATCCCATTGGGTCCCCCAAATTGCCCCCAGTGCTAGCCGCGCTGGCCTCATATCCGTAGGTAGAAAGACCGAGGCGGGGAGCCGCTAGGGTGGTTTGCTTTCTTACGAAAGCAAGCCGCGACCGCAACGTTGCCATGGTCATTTTCTCGCAATGAGAACATGAACCATCCACAAACGCTGCCTCCGTGTGGGTCGCGCCCAGACACGAAAGACAGTGATCATGACCATCTGAAGTTGAGAGATAATGACCGGAATAACGAATAACACACAATCGGAAAGGCATCTTTAAAAAGACGCGTCTTTAAAAAGATGTTCCGTGTGTGCTGCTCTTTTAGAGAAATATATGCTCTTTTAGAGGAAAAAAGCTCTTTCAGAAAATATACTCTCTTGTTTTCTGCCGAAGTGCACCAGTGCAGAGGAGGGAGGAGCCACTGAAATGCGCCATCATATCCAGCAGAGGTGAATGAACAGTAGAATTCAGCTCAATAAGCATGACCGTTCGGCTCCGAAGAGAAAATCTGAATGAGTGGTTGTATACCAGTGGTTTATACCCGTATGTATGGAGGAGTGGCATGCAAATACCACAAGCCAATTTTCATTTTTGGCCTTTTATCAAAGACCAGAGGTGTCTCGGGCTCCCAAGAGTGACCCCTAGTGTCACTACATCGACACAACGTCGAGTGAGTGACAGATAGGGAATCATGTTTACATGCATTTTGTTTATGTCTTGTGGCTATACTTTCGAAAAGTGTGTATTTTAACGTTCAAAAAGTTGCCCCATTGACTTCCATTGTAAGTGTCTCACTGGAAAACAGATTTTTGCTTTTTTTTTAAGAAAAGGAGGGACAAGTCGAAACACATTTCTGAGGTAATCAATATTATGCCACACATGCTGTAGATTGAGCTTAACTTGTGTTGAACCCGGAATATTCCTTTAACCTGAAAAACCTCATCTGATTGAGAGAAAATGTAACTCGCTTTTAGCGCCACTCAGTGGACATTTCACCTCAGAACTGCAGCGATATGTGTAACAAATCACGTAACATCATTTTGCAAAAATGTCACCAAAGTAATGTAATTTTTATTAAATCAGGCTTAGTATGGGAGCATTAAAAGTATAGTTCACTGTGGATAGTTTCTTCTGTGGAACATTGTGAATATAGCAATGATCAGTTCAAACTGTCCATTTCAAGTAAACAATGCAACAGTTAATTTGCATGATCACTCTAAACGTTAACAGAAGTCTCCACGTGACATTTCTCACATTTCAAATATATATGAAAATGTATAATGTTATTTTATTTATTACTATATTGCTGTATCAGTGCATACAAGAAAATACTAAAATGTAATTCCTCATTGTGTTTATTTAGTGTAAAAGCAGTATTTAAGATGTATTTTACATCTTGCATTAAAAATTTTTAGGAAAATGGTTTGATTAAAATTATGGTATTAGAATAAGTCTAATAAGCCATTTCAGAGCAAACACACTAATATCTAGATATCTTAATATATATAGACATAATTGTGTAATTATATCACCTGGCCATAGTGTGTAATAGCATTTAGCTCAACGATAGATGCAACTTGTGTGTGTGTGAGAGAGAGAGAGAGAGAGAGAGAGAGAGAGTGTGTGTGTGTGTGTGTGTGTGTGTGTGTGTGTGTGTGTGTGTGTGTGTGTGTGGGCAGGTTTGGGTGGTTTACGAGGAATTTTTTTTAGGTTGTAAACTGGTAATTACAAGGGTATTATGCTATAAATGTGGTTTATGAGGACATTTCTAGTGTCCCCATAATTCACATCGCTTAAAAAAACATACTAAACGATGTTTTATTGAAAATGTAAAAATGCAGAAAGTTTTTTGTGAGGGTTAGGTTTAGGGGTAGGGTTAGGGTTAGGGGATAGAATCTATAGTTTGTACAGTATAAAAATCATTATGTCTATGGAGAGTCCTCATAATGATAGCTGCACCAACATGAGTGTGTGTGTGTGTGTGTGTGTGTGTGTGTGTGTCAGGGTTAGGTTTAGGGGTAGGGTTAGGGTTAGGGGACAGAATCTATAGTTCATACAGTATAAAAATCATTATGTCTATGGAGAGTCCTCATAAGGATAGCTGCACCAACATGTGTGTTTGTGTGTGTGTGTGTGTGTGTGTATGTGTGTGTGTGTGTGTGTGTGTGTGTGTGTGTGTGTGTGTGCAAGAGGAGTTGATGTCTAAATGGGAAACCATTATGGAAGGGCTAGAAAATGGAGGGTGGTTTTCTGCAGAGAGATGATTTTATTAATAAAATTACCTAGAGTTACTGCTCCCCATGAAGTCAAGGCATGAGCCAAGACTATTAATAGAGGCTACTGCTGGTGCTGTCTGTCTCATCTATTGCTCACAGTATCAAAGACTTTAATTAGGGTGATGTAGAATTAAATTTGACCAGCATGCCTTTTATCAGCGGTCATTTGAAACAATTGTTTTATATATCTTCACTTGCTCTCACCCTTTCCTGGCTATTAATCTGCTAATGAAATTTTTACTAAATGTTTGGCCCCCACACTAAACAGCTGCTCCATTCAGTGCATTTGGTGAATTCATTTCACTTAAAGATGAAGTGTGTAATTTCTGCGACAATAGCATTAGCAAATGGAATAGCAAAAATAGCTTTTTTTTTGCTTTTTTTTTTTTTTTTTTTTTAAACAGGTTTCACAAACACTCTCTTTTTCCATTAGTCGGATAAACAGTTAGTCCCGGCCTAAACCCACTTGCTGCGGTGTCAAGCTGGTCGGAACAATCAAACAAATGTCAGCACCTCAGTGTCACACTTTTCAGGAACATTGCTCTGCATTTTAAGCAGGGATACGAGAAAGTATTTCAACATCGAAAAAATTACACCCTTAACCTTAAAGGCTAATTTTGTGGCCAATCTTTATAGAAAGATCTTTCAAAAAAATCTTTGAATAAAAATATTTCCAGTGGCAGACAGAGAGGGTCTTCAGAGAATCTGCTGGAAACAACTGAAATTTTACTTTGTGTTTGTTGTAAATAGTGTGGAGGTAAAAATCATTTGATGACTTTTGTCAAAGATTCACTTTGTTTTGTCAATTCACATTTGTTGTAAATAATTTGGGGGTGAAAATCATCAGGCAACTTTGTCAATTCACGTTTGTTGTAAATAGTTTGAGGGCGAAAATAATTTGATGAATTTTGTCAAAGATTCACTTCGTTTTGAAATTTACCATTCATTGTAAATAGTTTTAGGCCGAAAATCATTCAACGACTTATGTTAAAGATTTTATTCATTTTGTCAATTCACGTTTGTTGTAAATAGTTTGAGAGCGAAAATAATTTGATGACATTTGTCAAAGATTCACTTAATTTTGTCATTTTACGTTTGTTGTAAATAGTTTGGAGGTGAAAATAATTTGGCGACTTTTGGAAAAGATTAATTTCATTTTTTCAATTCATGTTCGTTGGAAATAGTTTGGAGGTCAAAATAATTTCATGACTTTTGTCAAAAATTCACTTGATTTTGTCAGTTCACGTTTATTGTAAATAGTTTTTGGCCGAAAATCATTTGATGACTTTTGTTAAAGAGTCACTTAATTTTGCCTATGAACATTTATTGTAAATAGTTTTGGGTCGAAAATAATTTGATGAATTTTGTCAAAGATTCACTTCATTTTGAAATTTACCATTTGTTGTAAATAGTTTGGAGGTAAAAATCATTTGACGACTTTTGTCAAAGATTCACTTTGTTTTGTCAATTAATGTTTGTTGTAAATAGTTTTGGGATGAAAATCATTTGATGAGTTCTGTCAAAGATTCACTTGATTTTGTCATTTTACCTTTGTTGTAAATAATAGAGCACGACTTTTTTCTTGGTGATTGACTCTTGGTGTAACCAGGCCTTAACACTGAGCATTATCAAAAAGCTTGAACATATGTGAGCCAAGTTTGAACTATTAAATAAATTAAGACTTTTGTTCCCCTTTTTTCTTTCTCTTGTACCACTTGTGCATGATGTGCAAAAATTTTTATTCCTTGGTAAAGTGGCTTTTGTATTGTGTTTGTTATTTTAATTTAATAACCCTTTAATAAATAGGCTGTTAGCTTTAAGTTATGTTGCGTTAAGACACCAGCCCTTTCACTACTCCAGGTGTCTCGTGTTTTTGCAGAAATATCTTATAAAGTGTTGCTAGAATAATGCACTTGTACTCACAAAAGCCTCTAGTGACATTACGCAATTTACATAATTCACAATAAAAAGCCATTCAAACCATCTTGACTCAAGAATCTTGTCAAAGAAGCACAGATATTCTGAAGGTTAATTCTACGCATCACTCCCTCATATAACAGACAGTGTTCTTGTAGCTCTACTGGTAAAGCGTGATGCTAGAAACACAAAAGTTTTGGGTTTGGTTCTACCCAAAATATCTACCATTTTGTACATGTATATAATGTCATACTGTTAAATTTTTTTTTTTATGCCTGATGCTAGATTTTGAAGTCCAGACATATGTAAACTCAAGTCGATCCATTCTGGCAAGTCAAGTCAAATTTATTTGTATAGCGCTTTTCACAACAGGCATTTTTTCAAAGCAGCTGTACATGAAATTATGCTATAACAGAAACTGAATGAATGTAATGCCAATATTAGTTATTCATGTTTAGAACTATTAGTGGTTAAAAAGAGTAAACTAAGTAAGTGTTGTGGGTCAATGATTAAACAAAATGATTTTATGTGGACTATATGTTTTAGTGTTAAAGTCCTTGAAGTCATCCTGAATGAACCGAGGAGATACATGTAGATGCATTGTCCTTTGATTTGGCTGATGAAGGCTTTTGTTAGTGGTTAATTCATTTTCTATGTACAGTAGTTTAAGAGAGTGTTGTCCCTCCTTTGACCAAGTTGATATGTGTATCATTCAGTGAGGAGCATCGCAGTCCAGCTGGAAGCTTTTGGCAGGTAATTTTGGTGAACTCCATCCAAAGACCATGCTTCAGACAGTGGCTTATGAAGAATCCCATGTCTTTGAGTTTGCATCAATTCATCCTCTGTGAAGTCCGTCTTAGTAGACTGAAGTGAAGTCTGGCTGGCACAGGCTGCAGTTGGTCATCATCACTCAGTGACCCAGTGGGAGTCGGACATCAGGCAGGATCTGGAAACCTCTGAATATAATCCTGAGGTCTAGACAGGGAAAGAAATAGAATAAAATTAGCGTAGATGTCATTCAATTTAAAGCAGGGTCAAAGAATAAGAGAAGTGTTTTCAGTTCCGGCAGACCTAACTAAAGCAGCATAACTATGAATTGAGGGATAAATTAGGTGTACGCCTGGCTGAATAGATAAGTCTTTAGTCTAGACTTTAACTGAGAGAGTGTGTCTGAGTTCTGAACACTGCTAGGAAGACTATTCCATAGTTTAGGAGCCAAATATGAATATGATCTCCTTCCTTTTGTGGATTTTGATATTCTCGTTGTTGTTAACAGGCTGGAGTTTTGCAATCGTAATGAGCACGGTGGATTATAGCGTGATAGAAGGTCACTTAAGAACTTTAGAGCTAGACCATTCAAAGCTTTGTAAGTAATTAACAGAATTTAAAGATTAATGTGAAACGTAAGAGGTAACCAGTGTAACACTGATAAAATGGGGCTGATATGATCATATTTCTTGGTTCTAGTTAGCACTCTCGCTGCTTCATTTTGAACCAACTGAAGTTTATTTATTAAACCTGCAGGACATCCACCTAGTAATGCATTACAATAAACTAGTCTTGAGGTCATGAACGCATTAATTAGTTTTTCAGCATCAGAAAAATATAGCTTATGTCGTAACTTGGCAATATTTCTGAGGTGGAAGAATGCAGTTCTATAAATATTGGAAATTTGTTTTTCAAAGGTTAGATTACTATCAAATATAACACCTACATTTTTGGCTGTAGAAGTTGACGTTACAGTACATCCATCGAGAGTCAAATTATATTGTAGCATCTTATTTTTTAGGGGTTTTTTTTCTCCAATAATTAGTACTTCTGTTTTATCGTAATTGAGTAGAAGGACATTTCTAGCCATCCACTCTTTAATATCATTTATACACTCTTAATTTGGAAAATGTTAAAATTTCATGGGGTTTAGAAGAAACATAAAGTTATGTATCGTCGGCATAACAGTGAAAACTAATTCCATGGTTCATGATAATGTCTCCCATGGGAAGCATAGATAGGAAGAAAAGCAGAGGCCCTAAAACTGATCCCTGCGGTACACCATACTTTATTTGATCTGACAGTTCCTCATTTACACAGACAAAGTGGTAGCAGTCAGAGAGATAGGACCGAAAGCAAGCTAATGCAAGTCCACAAATGCCAACATAATCTTCAGTGGTGTCGAAGGCTGCACTAAGATCTAAAAGCACTAGAAGATGAAATGCTTATAGTTCATGTAAACTAATCTAATTTATTAGTTTATTCATAAGAGAAGTCCATTTGCTGTCAGCCTCCTTTGACGTTTTTGCAGTAATTAAAAGTTGCATGGGGTACCGCACATGAAAGAATAAAAAGCAAATACATTTTACACACACTTAATGAGAATGGCTCAGCCTCCCTTGCGTCCTCTGACAAACCATTACTATAGAATACACAGAACCTGTGCAGGTAGTGCAACTGGGAAAGGTGTTCACACTTGATGTAATGCAAAAATGTCTGATGGGGGATGGCATTTGTCAGTAATTAGCCATTATGTAATTTCAGGGTACATAGTCACATCTGTACTTTTAAAGGAATAGTCTGGGTTCAGTACAAGTTAAACTCCATCAGCAGCATTTGTGGTATAATGTTGATTACCACAAAAATTTATTTCGACTCGTCCCTCCTTTTCTTTAAAAAAAAGCAAAAAATCAAGGTTACAGTGTGGCACTTACAATGGAAGTTAATGGGGGCCAATTTTTGGAGGGTTTAAAGGCAGAAATGTGAAGCTTATAATTTAGCCAATTGTATAAGTTGTAAAATTGGCTATAACTTTACACAGAAAAGGTAAGCAATTTTATCATACTAAAATCATGTTAACACGCATATTGGTGACGTCTTGTGACTATACTTTTGAAACAGTGAGTATTTTAACGTTTAAGGATTGGCCCCATTCCATACCTGTCAACACTCCTGATTTTACCGTGTTTCTCCCATTTTTCCACCCCTCCTCCCGCTGTACACCCAATTTACAATTTCTCCCGAAAAACTCACAATTTTCGGCATCCACACTTTGCTCGTACGGGATCGTCCCGTATTTAAATATGAAATGATGCATCTCATGCTGAATCAGTATGGGATGCTATTTGTCCTGTAAGTTGGTCAGATGGCGTCACGATGGAATTGTTCCAGATCATTAATTTAACATTGATATAATTTGGACATTTTTCATACGGTGGGTAAGGGGTCGTCTGAAAAGTCCACACATTGTGTGAAACATGCTAATACTGTAGAGGGTGTCCAAAAATTGTGTTGTAACTGATTTTTTTTATTTTATTTTATTGAAAAACAGAAGGTTCAATATAAATATTCAATAAGATTACACAAATCCAACAATAGAGTCATAAAGACAAGAATAAAAATAAAACCAACACAGATGTATACATAAATAAGATAAAGAAGATAAATAATAGAAGGAATAAAAATTATTATATTTTTAAGTCATGGGTCAGGAAAGTTCTCAGCATAAAAGAAAGGATATACACTTTTTATTATTAATAACTCAAAAAGCATTTATTACTAAAACTGTGAACAATATGATAAGGGACCCTCTGAATACATGGTCAGTTTATTGGTATTATTCATCTTCAGTGCAGTATCTCCCTATTTTTCACAATCTGATGTTGGCAGGTATGCCATTCACTTCCATTGTAAGTGCCTCAATATAACCCAGGTTTTTGAGAGTTTTTTAAGAAAAGGAGGGGCAAGTCAACATTAATTGTTGTGGTAATCAATATTATGCCACAAATTCTGTCGATTGAGCTTAACTTGTATTGAACCCAGAATATTCCTTTAAGTTAGCTACTTTCCAAAACTCTTTTTAATACAACGATTATTGAATCAGAATGACAGGTAGACATTATGCCCTACTTAGACTGTTTTGTCTTATAGTCTCAATTTGAGTCAGCTGAATAATTAATAAACAATTATGGAGCCTCTCCGCCAGACAGACCAAAACTTCTTGGTAAAAAATGTTTTAACATAATATTCATGCATTATCTATTTATCCATGGAAATTAATCGTTTAAATGTCAGGGGTGCTTTCAGAGCGAGCGTGTTGATTGCGAGATGTAGCTTCATGAATTCATTATTAATGTTTTGATCTTTCGTATGCTAAAGAGGTGTTACAAAACAAAACAGGGCCCGTGATTCCTGATGTGATTTGCTCTGAATAGACCCGACATGCAGATGTTTGGTCGGAATTCTCTGTAGAGAATGCCAGCCATTCTGTTGGAGAGGAAAAGTGCTAAATTGCTCAGCCCATAAAAATTATAGACATCTAAACCCACATTGGAAGCTCTCAATGATGCTTAATGACATAGAAATACTCAAATATTTCTCATTTATCAAAAATTGTATCCCTATATTTTGCAAAATTTTGTTTAGGGTGAACTTTTCAAAATGAGCAAGCAGTTATGCAAGACTACAGAATGTTTCCTACATACTATAGGGCTTTGAATCGCAAGGAATTTAACAATTTTGGATCATTTCCAATTTCTGATTCATTTATTGTTCTATTAACAGTTCATTTAGTAGGCCTGCTTAACTCTTGTGCAACCTTTGGGACATTTTTGTCTTGTTCATTTTTGTTTTTTCGATCATTGCCAACAGCATAATTGTCAAATGTGTGTATTTTTGGGGGAATTTAGATATTTCAACCTCAGTTCCTATAACACATCTATAATACACTGTGTACACAGAATAGTTACATTCGGGACCTTCAGGACAAAAATATCTCCATTGAAACCCATTAAAACTGCAATATTGTGTCCCATGTTTAGATTACACTATTTAGGTACTCTAATTGCATTACTTGTGGATTACTTGTTGCATGTTTTGCTAAATCTAATTAATTTTAAATGTAGTAAGTACTGGGGCCTGGGTAGCTCAGCGAGTATTGATGCTGACTACCACACCTGGAGTCACAAGTTCAAATCCAGGGTGTGCTGAGTGACTCCAGTCAGGTCTCCTAAGCAACCAAATTTGCCTGGTTGCTAGGGAGGGTAGAGTCACATGGGGTAACCTCCTCGTGGTCACTATAATGTGGTTCGATCTCGGTGGGGCGTGTGGTGAGTTGTGCGTGGATGCCGTGGAGAATAGCGTGAAGCCTCCACATGCGCTATGTCTCCGCAATTACACACTCAACAAGCCACATGATAAGACGTGCAATATTTGATCCCAGTGCCATTAAAGCATAATATCATGAATTCTATGATATTAAGCTTTCATTCTGGAGCCCTGGCTTCAAAATTTACATGTTTAATATCTTCCACAAGATGGCGCCATTTTTCTCATGTTTAGCCTATGGAGCAAATACATGCTTTCGTCCTATTCTCTGTTTGCTGTATTATAGAGCACTGCAGGACAATTGAATAAATGATTCAGATAAAATTGTGTGTGTGTGTTGGTATGGATGTCAGAGTGTGTTTTGTATGTGTGTATTGAGAAATGTGTGTGTGTGAAAAACAACAGTGGCATTATGTAAACAAACTGGCATTTAAAAGTGTTAAAATCCTGAAAATGAATGCATATTTGGTACTTATGATCAGGACTGATGTTGGTTAAAAAGTAAGTGAAATTGGAAAATTATATTAATATATAATATTATTATGGCAGTTTTTTGACGTGGACATTTTTGTCCTCTAAGGACCTCTGAGTAACTTTTTTAAATTGACACACAAGGGTTAATTGGGGGAACTAAGTTTTTAGTGAATTTTGAAAATTCTCAGTGAAACTCAGTGAAACAAAATACAACATGTTCGGCAAATGTTATAGTTTTCGACAGAATACTTGTACTTGTTTGACTTTACAACCCTGTGTATCTCAGTTCCTCACATCTTTCGAGTAACACGGGTGTCAGAATCCATGTGTGCCGACTTTTCTTGCCCAAACGCTCATCAGAGGTGAGAGATTTGTGTCAGCTTGCCTCCTCTACTGCAACTAGCCACTAACAGGTTTGCTTTGTTAGCGTGCTGACCCAAGAGGTGGCAGGTCACCACCGCCTTGACTTAAGCTCATCTACTGCACCAGCCATTTCATGCTGCCTACAACACCAAAATACCAATTTTTCTCTAACAGCAAGATGTGCACACTATAGTTTTAGACAGACTTGAATGGAAAAATCACAAATCAGTTAATATTTCAATTGTTTCTCCTATCCAGCAATAATAATAAAAGGAGAGCGTCTTTTTTGCAAACAATAAAAATGAATGGAAACTGTGGTAGTTAGTCCCAAACATTGTGCCTAACATCTCCTTTTGTTTTCCATAGACCTTATTCACCCTAGCGCCATCTTTGATTTTTAATGTGAAGGGAAATGAGGCTGTGAGGGATGGACTTACAGTCTCTTCATGGTATAAAGCTGTTTAAAGCTTCTAGATCACATTTGATTTTCCACAACTCATGTTGTTTGGAGTTCTTTGTATACTGAATGTTCTTAGACAGATATTTTATCAATGTTTTGTCCACGGAACGATCCAAAAACACTTTAAACTGCAGTACAGTTCATTGACAAGACTCTAAGTCTATCCCTCACAGTCTCGTTGTCATTCTCATCAAAAATCAAAGATGGCGCTAGCGTGAATAAGGTCTATGGAGGAAAGTCATAGGGTTTGGAGCATTTAGAGTTGCCGTAAACTTGCCACTGTCACCAAAGGTTTGCTGTAGGTTCACCACTACCGGTGAGGAGCTGCAAATTTATGGAAAACATTTGCAGCAAGTTTGCAAAAGTTTACCAGAACTTTAGATATTTGTAAGGGGAGGGTGAGAATATAATGACAGTATTTTCATTTTTGAGTGAACCATTCTTTTAAAACTTCTTCCGCCTATCTTAAAGTGCTTGGAACTTCTCTGTCAGACAGGTTACATTACTGACATTACAGAAAACCATAATTTCTGTTGAAAAAATAAAATAAATATTTTTTTTATTTGTTGGTGTTTTTGCCATTCTGTTTTTAGCGCACTAAATAAAATTGTAGTAAGCAGACTTTGTTTTTTATGAGCAGCACAATTTGAGAACTACTGCTCTACACTATATTGTAGCGTTGGGTAGATTACTTCCGAAATGTAATCCGGTATTGATTATAAATTGCATGATTTAAATTGTAATCCATTACATAATCTTTTAGATTACACTATTTAGGTACTCTAATTGCATTACTTGTGGATTACTTGTTGCATGTTTTGCTAAATCTAATTAATTTTAAATGTAGTAAGTACTGGGGCCTGGGTAGCTCAGCGAGTATTGATGCTGACTACCACACCTGGAGTCACAAGTTCAAATCCAGGGTGTGCTGAGTGACTCCAGCCAGGTCTCCTAAGCAACCAAATTTGCCTGGTTGCTAGGGAGGGTAGAGTCACATGGGGTAACCTCCTCGTGGTCACTATAATGTGGTTCGATCTCGGTGGGGCGTGTGGTGAGTTGTGCGTGGGTGCCATGGAGAATAGCGTGAAGCCTCCACATGCGCTATGTCTCCGCAATTACACGCTCAACAAGCCACATGATAAGACGCGCGGGTTGACGGTCTCAGACGCGGAGGCAACTGAGATTCGTCCTCCGCCACCCGGGTTGAGGCGAGTCACTACGCCACCACGAGGACTTAGAGCGCATTGGGAATTGGGCATTCCAAATTGGGAGAATCTTTTTTTTTTATTAAGTACCAGGTGCATGAGATACATGAGAAAGTAAAATGGATATAACCGGGTATACGAATATAATTTTTGTAAGCCAAAGATTGTATTGCTTAGTTATTTTAATATGACACATATTTGTTTTTTGTAATCTGATTACATATTCCAGATTATTTGTAATCTGTTACAACCCAACACTGTACGTAAATGATACATAAAATATGGCCAAAAAGCCAATTTTGTATCTAACTCTAAATGCCAGATACCCATACTACTATTTTTGGGTCATATAGTGTTTTCAGCCTTAGTAACCCATGAAAAAAGCTGTCTGCCTCTATTTTAGGCCTATTTACTGATGTCTTGCTGTGTAGTAAAATTAAGTAGGCTAGCGGACTGCAAAGTGCGCTTGTTAGTGAGAAAATGAACCAGTGTCTGAATTTTGCCCTGGATATTGAGTCAGAACAAGTAAACATTGCGAACAGCTTCATATACAATCACAGATAAAATGAGAGTCCTCATTGTTTTAAAGAGAAAATCTGTTAGCCAACACGCTACTATGGTTTTAGCCGCTAAAGAGGCAGACATAAGTGTAACCTTTGATTTGAAGTCTCAGGCTCAGACAAGACCTCAGTCGTACCACTTACGGCATGTGAATATTGCAGCCCAAGGCAAGCAAAAAGTCAGTCTGAGCGTAGATGACGTACCGCTCGACTGCTCACATCAACCATTCACGTCATCCGTCAGGTAAAAGATACCAACGCGAATCTCTCCTTTTGCTGTAGTGTTGTTATTCTGCGTTCTCATTTCATTAGGGAAAACAGCAGCATCAGAGGGAATCTGTGGCACAGGATGAAGAAAGTCAGCAAATCTTTAAAAAAAAGGTCATTATTTTTGCTTTAATTCTTGAGAGAACAGATGCGGCATTGATCTAACGATCTCAGTCTGCGCTAATACGCACAAAAGACTCCCAGACGGTGTGCTGTTCGCTTCCTTTGATCAAAAACAGCAAACAGAGAGGAAGAAATCGTTTTATCCCTCAGCTCTCGAGATATTGCACAGCTTTCTTTGTCTTTGTCAAAGTATTTTTATTACTTCTGAAATATTGATATGCCAAAAAGGAGGATATTTTCTGTGCGCGTGTTTTATGCGACTGAGGGAGAATTCAAAATATAGAGAAATGCAATATCGCAGGCCGGCTTGCATTATTCCCATGTTTTACGACAAATACCTAATGAAAATTCCCATGGGGGTGATAGAGGCCTGTATTTAATTAAGAGTTTATACAATATTGAATACACCAGTGATGGAGAGGATGATTTCACTTGATGTCCACTGCTGTTTAGATGAATTTCCCAGGCTGCAGAGACAGAATAATAATAGAGAGAGAGAGAGAGACTGAAGCAAAAGAAAGTGACATACTCTATGAAGCATTACAACACTGCAGCCATGCAGCTACTATTGCATTTCAATAGCTCATGTGAAAGTTTCAGCTATGCTTTAAATTCACGATCAACATTTGAAATAAGGGTAGTTGATGTGACACCATTTTACTGTCCTCTAGAAAAAGGCCTATCATTTTTAATCTTTACATTTTTATAATTTGGCTGAATAGAAAACAACACAATTTTTACCCATACTTATGTATTTTAATGCAATATTACTGATTAATTATTCAATATAATTTTATAAATAATTATTATATAATTAATTATAATTATTCTTATAATAATAATTCATTATATTAATATAGATTAATATTATACTTATACATAAATTAATTAAAAAAAATAAATTCATAAAAAATATTTATTCATTCATTCATTCATTCTGCAATTTCTAGTAAAATGTGGAAAATGTCCTTTTCTAAAGTGTGCAATGTATGTGGTGAAAAAATGTAAAAGAAATGTTGACTACTTTATTAAAAAATACAAATGTTATCTTAGTTGATGGAATGTTGGAAAAAGTTCATATTCATTTAATGTCCATATTTTATCAATAAACATAAAATGAATTTAAAATATTGTTAAATATAATATACATTTTTACATTATTATTTTTATTATATAATTATTTTATAATAATATAATGGTATTATTTATATAATTATTATAATATTAATTCATGTTGATATTATTTTGTAATATACATTTGTAAGTCATTAGATTTTAAACTTTTTAACTTGTTTAATTTATTTATTTTGTAATTTCAGGTAAAATGTGTAGATTTTCCTGTCATTTATAAATACTACTTAAAGCACAAGTGTGTAATTTCTGTGATGAAAAAAAAAAAAAAAAAAATAAAATTTAAAAAAAACTTATTTGTGACATTTTATTCCAGATGATGAAATGTTGGGAAAAAAGTTTATGTCCATTTGTCAACCATCTCTATTAAACTCTGAACTGAGGTGTAGCATGAAATACTATTAAATGAGAGCCGAATTCTTGAGATTTAAGAAGACGTTTTTAAAAAGGACTCTTTGGTGGACCCCAGAATAGCCCCAGATGGCCATGTTTCAAAGTTTTCCCCAAGTATGGCATCTGTAGACAATCCCAATCAAGATTGTTACAATCCCCCCATAGCAATGGCTTGGGTGAAATACATTTTAGCTCACTAAATGCATTCCCTTTAAAGAGCCGATGCTAACGCCATCCAAGCAGTGCTTGAGTAACGACTTAAGCAATTAATTTCATAACAATTGGTATAGGACTCAAAAATGATAATTTTTTTAATTGTTGGTCTTCATGCAGATGGACGTGTTTTGCATTTCTGTGCTCGATCTGTAAAAATCAGATTGAAATGATCAGGGATCTTGTAAAAAAAACAAAACATCAGACGCATGTTTTTAACGTTGGAATTCTTCCGAATTCCTATTGTTAGTTCTTTTTGGGTTTAGCGATAATAATATCTTTCCTACTTCTTTTATTCCACACTGTCTCTGGACAGACCAAGTTTCTGAGCACAAATAGGCGTCGTTGACATAATGTTAGTGGCCATGTGTTCAAATATATTCATCTGTCTGACATCACAAAGTTCAGAACCAGCCATTTTTTCAGCTTTGTTTCCATAAATGGTATTGTTACACTAAAGAGGAGAATCAAGTTTTAAAAGTTGTAAGATGTTTTTATAGCACAGTGAACTCTTTAATCCCAAAAGATCAAATACTTGTTTTATCTTGCTGATATGACCCTGTAGCAGATATTCAGATTTGTTTTTTTAGCATAATCCAAAGCACATTTGCATGCCAGAACATCCATGCAGTGACTCAAGGTTGCTCTACTACGGGGCCTGGGTAGCTCAGCAAGTAAAGACATTGACTACCACACCTGGAGTTGCAAGTTCGAATCCAGGGCGTGCTGAGTGCCTCCAGCCAGGTCTCCTAAGCAACCAATTGGCCTGGATGCTAGGGTGGGTAGAGTCACATGGGGTAACCTCCTCGTGGTCGCTATAATGTGGTTCTCGCTCTCGGTGGGGCACATGGTGAGTTGTGTGATGATGCTGTGGAGAATAGCATGTAGCCTCCACACAAACTAGGTCTCCGCGGTAACGCGCTCAACAAGCCATGTGATAAGATGCGTGGATTGACTGTCTCAGACATGGAGGCAACTGAGATTCGTCCTCCACCACATGGTTTGAGGCAAGTCACTACGCCACCATGAGGACTTAGAGCGCATTGGGAATTGGGCATACCAAATTGGGGAGAAAAAAAAATTGCTGTACTACAGTATGCTTTTGGTGATGTTTTTCAGATGTCAGTGTCTGTCCTCTCATTCAGCATTCTACTTTAATCGACAGATCCATTCAGACTCCGATGAAGGGGACGGATCAATCAAGTACACTATCTCTGGAGAGGGGGCGGGGTCTATATTCATCATCGATGAGGTCACCGGTGACATTCACGCTACGGAGAGATTGGATCGCGAGGAGAAAACGTTCTACACGTTGCGAGCTCAGGCGCGCGACCGGCAGACTGACGCACCTCTCGAACCCGAGTCAGAGTTTGTCATCAAAGTCCAAGACATCAACGACAGCGAGCCAAAGTTTCTGGAAGGTCCATACGTCGGAAGTGTCGCAGAACTCTCACCTATTGGTAAGATCTCTGAGTATTCATATTATATATTTTATTTATTTTTATCTGTTATTGTATGGTGTTTCAGAGTAGATGTGTTTTGAAGGCATACTTCTAAGTCTGTTGACAGCTGAATATCAATGTCAGCCTGTTGCAGAACTTGATTTATGTGTACCTGTATATATCCAGTATATGTATATAGATATGGTGTTCTTATATACCATGCTACTGAATGATTGTTCATGTACCATGGTATTTATATGATACCCAATGGTACTTTCAAAGAATACCATGGTAAATGTACAAATGTGGTAGTACCTTACGGTATTACAATGTCCAAAAAACATGCTACCACCACGATACATTTTTTTAATTTTTATTTTTATATATTTTTGGTGAGAGGTCAAAATAAACAAACAAGCAAAAAATTAATTAAATAAATGTACTATAAATGTACCATGGTACTTTAATACTGTATATACAATTGTGCAGAATGTTTACCAAAAAAAAAACAAAAAAAACAACAACAAAAAAAAAAACGGAAAAACATGGCATTACCATGGTACATTTTCTTATTTATTTTATTTTGTAAAAGTTCAAAATAAAAATAAAATAAAAAAATATATATCATAAATGCACCATGCCACTATAATATGTAACACTGAAATGAATGACTACCATGAAAATAAATAAATAAATAAATAAAATATAGTATTGCCATGGTACTATGTCCTAAAAACCATGCTGTTTTTTTTTTTTTTTTTGAAGTACAAAAATAAATAAATAAATAAACGTACTTTAAAAGTACCATGGTGCGCTTTAATATATTGCACTGAATGGTTACCGTGAAAACATGGAAAAACATGGTTATTACTACAGTGCAATGTCCAAAAACCATGCAACTTCCGAAGTACGTTTTGGTATTTTTTGTTTGTGAAAGGTCAAAATAAACAGAGAAGATAAATGTACCATAAAAGTACCATGGTACTTTATTATATAAGATTGTAATAAATGATTACCATAAAGTACTATAGTATTATAAGGTACTCCAAGGTAACAAATACCATAGCAAATGTACCACTGAAGTGCCACTTTTGGACATGGTACTGTGGTACAACCATATTGATATTGGACATGCATCATGGTAAAACCATGGTATTCTTTGAGATACCTTGTAAACAGCATGGCACATTAATTCAATCATTCAGTTCCATGGTATATATCAAAGCAATCATGGTATTACCATTTTACACCATCGCTTTTATATGTGTGTTTGTAAATCTAAAATATGTTTAAATGCAGCAGAATAATGTAATCACTGCTGCGCTGCACGGCTGTGAACTTCCTGATTGAAATTAATTCTGCTTCCTCAGCACATTGACGGCAGTGACTCGTGCTGCATATTGACACAGATGAGACTTCTCCAATCCCTCTCGGTTTCTCCACCTTTCAGTCAGACTATACATTAAGGAAGTGTGGACTTCATGTTTTTTATGTATATCGAACAACAGCAAGCATAATTAAATAACTGCACTGCTTAGTCAAGCATTTCCTCTTTGGATTTTTGCTTATGTTTGGTGTTCTGTAATGGTTTTATTGTAGCATCCCAGCCATCAAGTCACTGTTATTTGGCACTAGAAATTGACGAGCCCATTTTCATTTCTCAAATGTGCAAAAATGTGTACAAAATATTAACGTACAGTATTTAGTTGTGTAGGCTCTATTCCAAAACCTAGTGAGCTACGTTGCTAACCAACCAAATTTGGAAGTATTTTGGGCATTTCACCCTATACAGTGCACAATATAGTTAAAAGATTCAAGGAATCTGGTCAAATCTCGGTGCGTAAATTGCCAAACGAAAACCACTTCTGAATGCGCATGATCTCTGATCCCTCAGACATCACTGTTTTAAAAAACATCATTCATCTGAAATGGATATCATGAACATGGGCTTGGAATTACTTTAGTAAACCTTTGTTAGCGAACACCATTCACCACTGCATCCACAGATGCAAGTTAAGTCTTTACAATGTAAAGGAGAAGCCATACATCAACACTGTCCAGAAGCGCTGCCGACTCTGGGCTCGATCTCATCTTAGATGGATAGTAGAACAGTGGATCTGTGTTTTTTGGTCTGAAGAGTCCACATTTCAAAAAGTTTTTGAAAAACACAGCCATCATGTTATCCGGGCCAAAGAGGAAAATGGCCATCCAAGTTGTTATTAGCGTCAGGTCCAAAAGCCAGTGTCTGGCTTTTGGACCTGACCAGGGGTTTGTCAGTGCCCATGGCATGGGTAACTCACACATCTGTGAGAACACCATGAATGCAGACAGATATGTAAAAATTTTGGAGCAACATATACTGCCATCCAGCACCCTCTTTTCCAAGGATGTCTTGGCATTTTCAGCAGGACTACTTCAAACCACATACTGCCCGGATTACAAGTGCATGGCTGCGTAAGCAGAGAGTGCGGGTGCTAGATTGGCCTGCCTGCAGTCCTGACCATCTCCAATTGAGAATGTGTGGCGCATTATGTAGTGCATTAGATGGCAACGGAGATCCCGTACAATTGTGCAGCTGAAGACCTGCATAATGGATGAATGGGGGAAAATTCCACTTTCTAAACTTAACAAACTTGTGTCTTCAATACCTAAATGCTTAATGAGTGTTGTTAGAAGAAATTGTGATGTTTCACAGTGGTAAACACTTAACTGTCCCAACTTTTTTGGAGCGTGTTGCAATCATCTGATTTGAAATTACTGTACTTATAAAAAATAAAAAAATAATTAAATTCACAGGGTAAAACATCATATAATGTGTAGCTGTGGTACTTTCAATATACGCGTACTGATGAATCGTGCAAAATAAAACAAGGAACATTAAGAATGCAAATTGGGTCAATTTTGATATTGTGTTTACTTGAGCAGCAGTAGGCTACTGTATTTGTATGTAAGCAACAAAAATATCTTTAGCATTTGGTAATGTTGCATTGTGAGAGCCAACACTGCCCCTATGATCAGACACAAAGAGCCCATCTCCTCCTGTAATTTTACTGTCCATCTGAAGGGTGGCCTCCAATAGTTGGGCTAATTGTCTCACCACAGACGGAGCTAATTGAACGACATGTTGCACGTAGTCGCATTCCAGCAAATCTTCGGTGTAGATCTGCAAACCAGTGATCTGTGGTAAAATGAGATTTAATCAGAGCCCAAATACGATCGCTATTATGTCTTATCACTCCAGTCGAGAGAACTTGGCAATAATAATAAAAAAAGTAATCACGGATGAGCCCCGAGGCACATTCATTTTCACTGCCTTTGTCATTTCCTGTCTCTCTCCAGTGGCTTCGGTGATGTTCAGGGTCTTTAGCGCGCCGTTGAAGCCAAGTCACATTTGTTTGCATGTGCTTTAGATGCTTCATCTTGGCTAACCCAGTAAAACTCCAATATTGTGGAATACAACGCTCTCTAGCGCTGCCTGCTAATGATGTTAGCTTGAAATTACTAGCTGTTTAGTGAAGATTTGGTCTGTTTTTTTTTTTGGTTTTTTTTGTATGACACTTGGTAATGGGATCCACCCATTTCTACTCATATTCCTTATGCTGTAAGTCTTTATATTTGTTGATTTCAAAAGACTAACAAAGATAAGTGGTGTTTGCTATTGCAAGCATCTTTATTATCATTGTGCTTTCTCCATGTACACTGTATGTGTCCTTGCACAAAGAGTTGAAGTTCTTTTTAACTTGACATCAAGTGCATGTTTACAAAGGAAAACGTTTGAAAAATAGAGCAGACGGATGCAAAAACTAGTTTGGTGTGAACAGCCCCTCAGGGTTCTAAAGTTCCCTTTTTGCAGTGTAACTGTCTAAGAAAACCCAGCAGTTATTGTTTTACATTTAACAGTAATAACCCAATTTATTAATATCCACATTCACAAATGTTTTTACAGTATTCATTTTTTTTTCTTCTTAATAATAATAGGCCCATCCAGCTGGACACAACAATATTCAGCCAGGGTTGCGTTTCCCAAAAGCATCTTAAGCTACAGTAAGTAGATTGTAGAAACCATTGGCACCAAAAACTTAAGCTTAATGCTTTTGGGAAATGCAGCCCTGGTCTCATAGTGAAAACGTGACTCCATATACATTCTGTACGTGTCTCCAGGTACAATTCCCTGCAGTTTCCAGACCTTGCTATTTTATGGTATCGATACACTTTTACTCTAACGCATCTTTTGAAAAATGAAAGATTTTAATGCTTGTATTACAGACCCACTTACATATATAAACTTATTCCAACACGAATAGCTTGCACGGTAGCTCAACTGACAGAGCATAGATAGACCAGATAGACCCGATGGACTGCGGTTCAAGTCTAGCCATGAACTCAAGCTGACACGTGACATGACAGAGTCATAGAAGAGTTATGAAATTATGTGGTTGCTTAAGAAAATGTGCTTTTTCATTTAGCTTCTATGTGTTAAAACACTAATGGTGCAGACATTGCACGTGCCTGGCGGATGAAAACTTGACCAGAATATCATTGGGACTTGTGGCTGGGCTCAGTAAGCAACTACCTAGCAACCACCCAGAACACCTTAGCAACCTCATAGAAACACAATAAAAAACACTTCAAACACCTTGGCAACTGCATAGCAACACCCTAGCAACCACCAAGAAAATTCTAGTTGTTAACTTAATTAATTCTCCTTTATATATATATATATATATATATATATATATATATATATATATATATCCTTTTGTCCTCTATCAAATGACCATTAACCTTTCTATTGTGCTATTTGACATCTTTATTCATTAAACAACTTCAAAAGATTGATTTGGCTTAGGGAAATGCATGCCATTAGCTGTACCATCAGCATTTATGAATTATTAAGATACGTATTTCTCATTATATCTTTATGAGATGATAAAGCTGAAATGGACAAGCAAAAGCTCTAAACTAGATTAAACAAATCGGTAGATGTTCTAAGAAAATGGCAAGAGATGCACAGTGTTTGATATGGTTTGCCAAATTATTCACTTCAGGAATATAATGATATAACTGCTCTTAGATCAAGCCCTAATGTCTCGTTGACATTTACAGTAATTCTGCAACAAGAATATGCATTTTATTAGAGCTGGGCAAAATTCCAAATTTAAGAATTGGCCCTCTTGCAACTTATTAAACGTGAATGTGAATTTGAATGAGTGTGAATTTGAATTGATTTGGCCACGTCCCGCAGGATGTTGAATTGGAATAACAAGAAGAGGAATTTACTGAATTCTGCTTCAATTCGCATTCAAACTACAGTACATTTCTACATCCTGTTTGCTACCTCAATTCCAGTTGAGGAATTGAAATTCAGTTCTAAAGCCATTCTCAATTCAATTCACTGAATGCCTGCAGAATTTGATGCATTAATGACTACATAATTATGCTGTCACCCACTTTATCTATTGCAGTGTAGTTGAAATGTCAGCAAGACCAACATTTTCCTCAGTGTGTTGCTTTCTAACAGCTTCTTTTTTTTTTTTCTTTTTTTTTTTACAAAGTCTGACTTTTGTTTATTTTGGGTAAAGCTAACTGTGAATAATTTAACTTAATGAATCGTTTTATTTCTCGAATTATGAGAGTCAAAGTACACACTTAAAAATTTAGACTTCAGCATCATTTTCCTCTCGAAACTCCTCCAAACATGCATAAATAATATGATGCATGTAGATGGTGTGCAACAGATGCTTTACCATAGTTTCAAAGGAAATGTTCAAAACCTCCTTGAATGATTCAGTAATACACTTTCTGCCAGCATCAGATAATAGACACATTTTAAACACACAAAAAAGCTGGCAGTGCCAACATGTTTAAACTTGATTTGCATTTCTTGAATGAAATAGAAGTGCTTGTAAGGCAACAAATAAATAGTATTCAAGTTTGAAGTAAGGTTAGGTTTTAGTCTTTGGATCTGTGCAAATGAAATGCTGCATCAAAGTCATTTCACCACACTCAAACCCATATTACTTTTTTCATGTGGATCACAACAGTGTGAGCCTCAGTCACCATTCACTTTCTTTGTATGGAAAAGACAAAAAAACATTCCCTTTTATGTTCAGCGGAAGGTAGAAGGTCATACAGGTTTGGAACAACACGATGTGATGAACATCAGATTAAAGACTTTTATTCTATTTTTTCGCATTTTAAGAAGGAAGCAAAGAAGAGATAAAGATGTTATGATCTATTTTAAACGGACAAGGTTTAAATATTCAAAATAAATTTGCCTTTACTCAGTGTTAAATTGAATAAAATGGGATTAAAATCTAATCCTCCTCGGCACATATTTAGTGTACTGAGATTTTGAGATTTGCTACGGTAACTGCTCGAATCGATGTGATTCCTGCATCGCCTCAATCCATCTGACAAAAACTTCAGCTTTTGATGTTCACCCAAAAATGAGAATACGATCATTATTTACTCAAACTCATTTAGTTCCAAACTCATATGACTTGATTGTTTATAGACAGACAGACAGACAGATAGATAGATAGATAGATAGATAGATAGATAGATAGATAGATAGATAGATAGATCATTTTATAGCTACATGAATGGATGGATGAATGGATGAATGGATGAATGGATGGATGGATGGATGGATGACGGATGAATGGATAGATCATTTTATAGATACATGGACAGACAAACAGACAGATAGATAGATAGATAGATAGATAGATAGATAGATAGATAGATAGATCATTTTATAGCTACATGGTTGGATGGATGGATGGACAAACGGATGGATGGATGGATAGATCATTTTATAGACAGACAGACAGACAGACAGATAGATAGATAGATAGATAGATAGATAGATAGATAGATCATTTTATAGCTACATGGATGGATGGATGGATGGATGGATGGATGGATGGATGGATGGACAAATGGATGGATGGATGGATGGATAGATCATTTTACAGACAGACAGACAGACAGACAGACAGACAGATAGATAGATAGATAGATAGATAGATAGATCATTTTATAGACAGACAGGCAGGCAGACAGACAGACAGACAGACAGACAGACAGACAGATATACAGACAGACAGACAGATAGATAGATAGATAGATAGATAGATAGATAGACCACGTTAATCCCTGTGGGACTTTCTTTAGAATTGCACTTATCAGGCCATTGACTTTTACAACACAACATTATTCACCTTTTTTGTCTTCTTCTCTGTCTATGTTCTTAATTTTTAAGCGGCCCAGTGAAAAGTGAATCAAGTGTTGAGACGTTCAGAGATATCACTTTTCATGTGAATACACTTCAGCTTTTATGGGACTACTAAATGATCCATAATGTGCGGTGATTTGGAGGAAAGGATGCATTCGGCACAAACGACTATGACAGGGTTAAATAGAGGAGAGACTATGAGCGCGTCAGGCAGACCGCTGTAGCACAAATCTCCTTTACGACTGCAGCTCTTAAATAGCTGTCAGTCTTGCATGAGGTAACTTTGTCCCGCCACCAGCTCCATAAGTCAACCGACTTTCGCACCCTGATGTCACGGGTTGCAGCTTGAAACAGAATTTGTTGACACTATTTTGTGCATAAATCTTACTGACACCATGGGGTGAGGAGGCAATAGCTCTCGAAACACAGTCTTCCATAAGGCCAGGCACATTAAAATTAATTTTATACTAGAGGTTTCATGCCTCTTCATATGCACTTTTTATTGGCTATTTACTGTGCGCTTGGTGGAAAGATCATGCTTTTAATTTGAACATCTATGGCAAAGAAATGTAATTCCGATCAAAAACCAAAGATGCCCATGGACTGCCAACAGTCCGTGCACTGACCACCTTGAGGATATTGGACATAAAATGGCAAGCGCTGACTGAAATTGACAGTTCCAGTCTGATTGACTTTATGTGCAACTGAATTAAGCGCACAAAGGTTTTTTAATGAGCACATCTGAAATCAAAGTTGTGTTTACAAGGTACCAGGTTGATACAATGTGCGTTTAAAGAAGAACTAAATACTAAGGGTTGAGAACTGATTCTTATTTAGATAGAAGGCTGAAAAAAATAAAACAAAATGTAATTAATTAAATACTGGAATCAAATGATTTTCATGACTTTGGTTCTGTGGACAGTTCTCAAACATGTCAAACATGACACCACTTATGTGACCGGTGTAGTTTGATTTCAGAACAAATTACTCTTATGAGCTGGTTCTTCTGAATCTGTATTTTAAAAACGGTACTGTTTAGAGAATAAAAAAACTTACTGGAAGTCATTACTTGCATCATATCTGACTCTAGAACCCAGAACTGTCACTGTGTTAATGCTGGTGAGACTTAAATCAGCGTAATTACAAATACACATAAATGGAAGAATGAATAAAATATCTTTATTAAAAATTCTGTGTAAACACAGCTATTGCAAGAATCTGTTTTATTAGAATCTGAAATGATCTCATCATTTGGTAACAGGCTGCTGAGGGCACTTTATTTCACAGTACTTGTACTTTCAGTATACTTATCCAAGAAATTACTGAGTAATATTAGGTAACTACATGTACTTAATATGGGTTAAGGTTAGGGTTAGGTTTAGGGTTAATACCTAGTAATTTCTGTAGTTGTTGTAATTATATAGTACGTAAATGTAGAACAGTACTGTAAAATAAAGTGCTATCATAATTTCAATTAGAATTGCATTCTTTACTACTAAATAATTCTTCCTTAAATGTACTAAAAGAATCCTTAATGGAGGCATTAAGGAACCGGAATCGTTAAATTCCTGATGATTCCCATTTATAAAATCTTGGTTAAGTTTAGGTTTGGGTTAAACTTAGAAAAAATGGGAGTAAAGTTACGTATTTGTAAGAGCCAACTCGCACTATCATTACGACTTGTCATAAGACCACTTTGGAAATTCTGTCCACATAGACGGATGCAGACATTTTACAATTGTGAACAGAACCGATCATTGTGAAGTGAATTTGATTCCAGTATATTTAAAAATGGAACTGTGTGCAGTTCTGAACCGATTCTCGTTTCCCAGCACTATGGATTAATCTCAAGACTTTGGACAGACCCTGAGATAAACGCAGGTCTCTCGACCAAGGTATCTCCGAGATGTCCAGCCGTTAAAGATAATCTGGAGTGTTTCTACACCAATGTATTGTTTGATCTATATTTTATGCTTGTGCAAATCACGGCTTGTGTGTACAGACGCTGTGGGGAGGAAAGTAAACTACCCTGTCGTGCCGTACACAAGCCCTGGCTAATCCACATCCACCCTCTTGTGTCGCTCGGCAAATATTAACATGAGGTGCAGGATGCAGCAGGTGAAGGGGGCATTGAAACTGAACCTTAGAGCCATATGTGAGATTGCTTCCTGCGGCGATGAGCTTTGATACTTGTAGAATTACAACTCTGGTGACTGACAGTGCTGCCCCCACTAAATCACTCCAAACCACAATTCAGTTTCAGGTAAATCCTTGACTACAGTCATACTGGATGGATGGTTGGATGGATGGGTTGATGGATGGATGGATGGGTGGGTGGGTGGATGGATGGATGGATGGATGGGTTGATGGATGGATGGATGGGTGGGTGGGTGGGTGGATTAATGGATGGATGGATGGATGGATGGGTGGTTGGATGGATGGATGGATGGGTGGGTGGATTGATGGATGGATGGATGGGTTGATGGATGGATGGATGGATGGATGGGTGGGTGGGATTGTGGGTGGATGGATGGGTGGGTGGTGGATGAATGGATGGATGGATGGATGGATGGATGGATGGATGGATGGGTTGATGGATGGATGGATGGGTGGGTGGATGGATGGGTGGGATTGTGGATGAGTGGGTGGATGAATGGATGGTTGTATGGTTTGATGGATGGATGGGTGGGTGGGATTGTGGATGGGTGGATAGATGGATGGGTGGGTGGATGGATGGGTGGGATTATGGATGGGTGGGTGGATGAATGGATGGTTCTATGGTTTGATGGATGGATGGATGGGTGGGTGGGATTGTGGATGGATGGATGGCTGGATGGATGGATGGATGGGTGGGTGGGTGGGTGGATGGATAACACTTTACAAAAAGGTTTGTTAACATCAGTTAATGCATTAGGTACCATGGACAATTAACAATATATTTTTTACAGCATTAATTAATCTTAGTTAATGTATTGTTAGTTCATGTTAGTGCTTTGCCTAATGTTAACAAATGCAACTTCTGATTTTAAAAATGTATTAGTATATGTTTAATTAACATCAACTAAGATTAATAAATTTTATAAAAGTATTGTTCATTATTAGTTCATGTTAACTAATGTTGTTAACTAATTAACAATAGGAACATTATTGTGAAGTGTTACCCATTTTTCTACTATTGTTACTGCGTTTGTAACACATTACAAACAGTAAAATATAACCTTCTCTAAATACAAAATAATCTAGAGCATTTTTTCATGTATTTTTCTTCTTTATCTCTCAGATTTGGTTGGTTGTTTTTGAAGAAAATAAAAAATAAATAAATAAACAAAAATAAATAATAAATAAAGGTTGCAAATATTGAATTCCCAGCCCACTCTTGCAAGATGTTGCAGCTATATAGTGTGTGTGAGTGTGTGAGTGAGTGAGTGAGTGTGAGAGAGTGTGTGTGTGTGTGTGTGTGTGTGTGTGTTTGTGTGTGTGTGTGTGTGTGTGTGTGTGTGTGTGTGTGTGTGTGTGTGTGTGTGTGTGTGTGTGTGTGTGTGTTAGTGCCAGATATGAGTATAACTCTGAAGAGCTGGATCAAGGCCTGAAAACCTTCAGAAAGGTTGTTTTTTTTTCCAAATACAAAACTTATCCTAGTCCAATATTTGCACTTTGTAGAACATACAGCGAGCAGCAACACAATACTGTGACACTCTTGAGGAATCTCTCTTTATCTGCAGTCTGTTTTATGGTTTTGAAATGTAGTAGTCTACCTTAAAACTGTACTGAAATTGTACCATGACAGTATCAAATGGTAATACTATGAAACTTTGTGAACTTTGTTTTATTTATTTATGTATTAATTAATTTATTTGTTTGTTTGTTTTGTTTATATATTTATGTACATAATGTCCTATGCTCTAATTTTACCAAGAATCTTCATACTGGAGGCGAACTATATATAATGATATCTGAACAAAAATATATAATTTAGGATATACAATCTGTTTTGATGACTGTACGTTAATTGTTTTGACAGTTTTGAACATAGTTTAGAAAAATACAGTAAGTCTAATCTGTTGAATATATATATATATATATATATATATATATATATATATATTCTGCATACAGTGTCAGGGAATAATTAGACATAATTATCCAAAATTAAAGATTCTTTAATGTAGGTTTTGCCAATTTGAGTTGCAATTCAGTCAATTCCTCTTCCTGTCACTCCAATTCATGTGGTACATGAATTCCATTTCCAAAAAGACAAGACCATTTATTCAAAACCACAGTAACACCTTGGTACATTTTTGTTAGTTCATCAAGGTTGATTTGCCTGTTTTTGTGCTTCAGTTAATTTAAGTCTATTTTTGTATGTTTCAAGATTCCCATAAGAGTTTTTCTTACAAGTACATTTATTCCTACAAGAAAAGGAACTCATGACCTCATCGTGAATCCGTGGAGGTGCATTAATAAGAGCCATGACAGCGTGTTTTCTTCCTGTTTGAGTGTAGACACAATAAAGTAGCATTTGCATTTATATCGTTTTTCACTGGTGCCATTACTAGACTCTGTGACGGCTGTTGAACAGCGTCATGCTGATTATTTCCAGCAGGAACTTAACCCTCTATGGGACATCGTCATTATAAATGACAGTAAGAATTTTGCTTTCAAAAAACAAAAATAATTTTCAACCAATAATTTTTTGGTTTAGTTCCTTCACATGACATCCCCTTCAGACAAAACAATTAAAAGCTCTTTGCCAAATGTTCAACATTTTTAGCAACAAGGAAGTGAATGAGACAGTAGCACGTTAAGTCACATGCTGTCAAGGTGCCATGGTAACCTCATATTAATTGGAAAATTATATTTAAAAAAAGGTGTTGTCCTGGGACTGTATGTGAACTTGTTTTGAACACCTTAAGTGGCCACCTAGTTCACCTTTGCCTAGAAACAGTCCTGAACTCAACCCAGAGCTGTACATAGAAAGAAATGTTTTCCAAATGTCTATCTATGGGGTTTGTACAACACACTTGTGCTGGCAGACTAAAACATTTATTGACAATATAGCTGACACAATGGCAATGAAAAGATGGGAACAAATCAAGAGCAACAGTGAAGTACTTAAAGATTTAAATAGAACGCCAGTAAAGTACTTAAAGTATTAAAAGGAATGTCTATAAAGGTTTTGAAACACCAAGACATGTTTTCCATTTCATTTCAGACATAGAAAATGCATTTGAATGTCTGGCAGGTTTCAGACAATTTGCCAAAAAACATTTACCCTAATGGAAAAAAGTAAGTAATAAATGATATCTGTACACTGTTCTTTCTGTAGTCCTAAATTTTAAATTTTAGTCATCAAAACTATGAAATAACACAAATGAAAACAAGTTAAACAAACACCATCTGCTCCAACTTATCCATTTAATAATTTTTTATTTTTCTTACCCCATTGGCAAGCAGTTTTTTCCACTAATAGGCATAAACGTTACTGCATTTTGTTATATTTCTTTGAAAACTAAACAAAATATCTTACACATTTAAATAAATGTATCTTGTTTTAAGGGTGTTTAAATATTTGGTCCCACTTTATATTAGGCATCCTTAGCTACTACGTACTAAAGCATGTGATAGAATGTACTTATTATGTACAAATGAGTTGTTACATTGTAATTACATTTAAACCTTTCCCCTAACCCAACCCTTATTCTAAAACCTAACTCAAACCCCAAACCCTATATACTCCTTAACCTACCCGTACCTTAACCTCAGTAGCAGCAGAACAAAATGTAGTTACACAGTAAATACATAATATTGTCTGTATTTAATGTAAGTACACAGTAGTAAAAGACACCTAATATAAAGTGTGACCAAATACTGATTAAGAAAATTATTATTATTATTTATTTATCTATTTTTTTTGCTGTGAATGCACAGAATACCCTCCACGTTTTATCCAAATGTTTGATCATACCTGCCAACACTCCAGATTTTACCAGGTTTCTCCCAAATTTCCACCCCTCCTCCATCTGTACTCCCAATTTACAATTTCTCCCCAAATAAACCTCACGATTTTCTTCATCCACACTTCGATCATACGGGATCGTCCCTTATTTACATATGAAATGATGCGTCCCGTATCGACTCAATACGGGACGCGATTTGTCCCGTACGCTGGTCAGATGGCGTCAATGCGAAATCGTTCCAGATCGTTAATTTAACATTGCTATAAGTTGGACATTTTTCATACGTTGTGTAAGGGACCGTCTGAAAAGTCCACATTGTCACGATTCTGAAGCAGAGGCAGGACTCAAGCGCAGAGTAAAAAAAAAAAAAACTTTATTAATACAAAAATAAACAAAGACAAAAACTCAAACTACCCTATATAACGAGGTAAAGGATGGGCTGGAGGAAAAAGGAAAAAGAACCACACAGGACCGACTGGATGGGGAACAGGACCGATTCGAACAAGACCAACAAACAAGATGAACTGGCACTGGACAGCACACACGAGGAGACTAAAATAGGGAGAGAAATCAAACAGGTTAACAAGCAGGACAGGTGTGACTAATGGACTAATAATAAGCAAACAAGGAGGCGGGGTATGATGCAATACTGAGAGACATACAGCAGAACAGAAAACAAAACACAACACACGCATGCCACGAGTGCACATCGCCAAGACAATGAGGCAATATGCGCTCATGGCAATATGAGCAATCCACGCATTCTCACGCTAGACAAAGCCTGAGTGTACACTGCGAGGCAAACACCACGCGATGCAAGCAACAGGCGACAACACTAGACGAGACACCTGTGCGAGAGTTCGGGCACAATCAAACCCGACATCTCAGACAAAGCGAGCGCAATGTGTGTCCGCGGTCACGAGAGACAGATACAGATTATTGACAAGTTGATGAGTGCGTAACTAAATAGCAAAAAGACAAAACATAAATAAAAATACATATAAACCAACACAGATGTATACATAAATAAGGTAAAGAAGATAAATAATATTTTCTGGGTCAGAAAAGTTCTCAGCATATAAGAAAGGATATACACTTTTTATTATTAATAATTAAAAAAGCATTTATTGCTAAAACTGTGAAGGATGTGGTAAGGGACCTTCTGAATAAATTTCTTGGTATTATTCATGTTCAGTGGGGTATTACTGACCGGTACTGTCACTCACTATACGTATATTACACAGTCTGTGTGGTTCATCTACTCCCTACAGGGGCACCAAAAACTCAACCAGCTGCCGTTCCTCGCACCATGACCCCCCAACCCCCCCCCCCCCCATTTTTCACAATCCAATGTTGGCAGGTAAGTTGATATTTGCCTTTTTAACGACACATTTCAGGTCATGAAAGGGTTGGCAGTCGAGAGAAGAGAGCAAAACGCTATCAGACAGATACTGATCAGGGTGTTTGGCTTCCGCAAAAGTGCGTCACTTTAATGATAAAACGTTGTCCTTTTCTGTAATCCCCTCGGGAGCCACCATTTGTGACAGAAGACAAACTCGATTCTGACACTTCCCGTTAATTAACCTAATTAGCATAGAGCTATTATGTGGCTGGACAGTATCATGACAGGAGACTGCAGCGATGACCTTTCCAGGACACCACCAGCTGTCACCAATTACCTGCAGACCGGTCACCCTGGATAAAGGCCGCGAGATGTCCTTGGGTGCCACTTTCGTGCTCTGTACATTCAGGGAAGAGTTGTCGCTTTTTCTTAAATTCATTTTAGTTCATACAGCACAGTGCATTTGATCATTTAGTGTGATATGCTCACTGTTGGACGATTAATTGCCTTTGCAATGAATCCTAAAGCTTATTTATACTTATTAGGTGAACAGGTTTCATTTAGTGTGCCTATAAAATTATTATGCGCAAATACAGAACTTTTTTGGTCTGCTAGCTAAGGTGCTCGTTTGGTTATATTTCTCCTGTTTGCACACATCTCTGAAATTCTTGACCTCGGCTAGTCGAAGAGTTTTGTTGATTGGTAAAAATGAATCGGGGGTGTGGTTCTGCCATGAAATTCTTTATTTATTTTCCTCAACAAACTAGTTGTAAATATGACGCCAAGCGTACACTGCAAAAAAACTATTTTCTTAATAGTTTTGTCTTGTTTTCCAGTAAAAATATCTAAACATTCTTTAAACAAGATAAATTTACTTGACAAGAAATATTGCTTAAGAGAAAGAATTGCATAAAAGATTGCATTCAGCGAAAACTAGCTCAATTTAGGGAGGTTTATGCTAAAAACAAGAAGGGGGAAAAAAATTGCAAATGCAGTACGAACAATAAACTTAATTCAAAAGGTAAACAAGTCTATTTTTCTTACACCATTGGGACAATTTATGGTAACACTGTACAGTAAGGTTCATTTGTTAACATTAGTTAACTACATTAGTTAACATGAACTAGCAATGAACAATATTTTACAGCATTTATTAATATTAGTTAATGTTAATTAAAACATACTGTACTAATATTATTTTTTTTTTAAATCAAAAGTTGTGTTAGCTAACATTAATTAATGCACTATGAACTAACATGAACTAACAATGAACAATAGTGAACTTCTGGTTATGGCGTGGATGTGAGAAGTCGCGACTTCAAACCCTCTTGCATTGGTTTCAAATAATCCTAATTAAAACCCACTCACAAGTACGACTTAAATAGGTTCAGCTGACATAACAAAAGCCTCAACAATGGCATCAAAACCCTCGGAATCTGACAGCGTGAACCAGGGCCGGCCTGTGGGTTTGTGGGACCCTAGGCGAAATCATGAAAATGGGTCCCCCGGTGTGAAAATCGTCATAACTTTAAAACATCCATAGAACCACTGCAAACGTGATGAGCAGATTGTTTTAATAGAAAGCACTAAAAAAGAAGCACTATACTGTATAGCTCAGTAGATGACAAATAACATGTTAGATTAAAATGTACACGCACACAGAAGGGAATATGTGTATTTTAGGTGCTGTGACAAGTCATCATTTTATCATCTTATTTTGATGGCCTTTCAACTTTTTTCTAGAAGTACAAATAAACCAATGTCTCAATTAATATGAGGTCATGGAAGCTGCAAGTATGATAATTACTGGGTAACATTTTACAACGTTACACGTTGTCCTGCGTGTGTGCGCTCTCAAAACCATTGGACTGCAGAGAATTTCACAATAAAAATCATCAATGTTTCTTAATCTTATGACTTGTTCATTTACATTGCCCGTGTTTACGGGGCCCCCTCAGGCACGTCGGGGCCCTAGGCGGCCGCCTGTATCGCCGGTAGGAAGTGCCGGCCCTGGTGTGAATGACCATAAGATGGAAGAGGAAGACGGCGGTGAGCCCGTCGATAGAAATCCGAGCAATGCTGATATAATGATTGCATTTAAAGCAATGGAAAAACGAGTAAGTACTAAAATTGATGAAGTCCTATCGGTGGTCACCGAGGTTACTGAAAGAATTACGGAAGCTGAGGAATGCATCTCCAGGACCGAGGATGAGATCGTTCAACTGAAAACTTGAGCCTGTACTCTGAAATCTCGATGAAATCATTAACATACAAGATAGATTACTTGGAATGCAGAAGTCGCAGAAATAATCTCCTATTAATTGGCCTTCCAGAGAAGGAAGAAGGAATGGATGCATGCTCTTTTCTGGAAAATTGGTTGCCAGATGGTTTGGGGATGGAATCATCCCAGACACCGTTGAGTATAGTGAGAGCGCATCAGATTACTACTTCCCAGAGAGATAACAGAAGGGAAGATGGTAAAATACATCCGAGAACACTTATTATGAAGTTCCTCAACTTTAAGCAGACGGAAAAGGTGCTTAAGGCTGCTAGAGAACAATTGTGTACAAAGATCACAATCTTTGATTTCATCCTGACTTATCTGCCGAAGTGCACAGAAAACAGAGAACTTATGATGTAGTGCACAAAAAGCTACATGAGAGGGGAATCAACTGGCATCGAATCATTTTCCCAGCTCGGCTGCTTCTTACTCACGGCGATCGTACCATGACACTCGACAGTCCAGAGGATGTGGAACGCTTCATTCAACAAATGGATAACGAGTAAAATGTGTCATATAATCTGCTGATATTTTTATTTTAGTTTATTTTGTTGTTGTTCGAACATTTTTTACAAGGACCAAATGCATGGAATCCTGGATTGGATATTTACTTTGTTACTGACGTTGATATGCCTAAAGAAATGGATATTGGCGGATATTTTCATTTAATATTAAAAGAAGAATGATATACAAGACTCTGATAGGATTAAGAATGAATGGGCTGACAGAAACTTTTTTTTATGACCAGAAGATGGCTTATATGCTAACACCATATTAGAAGTGAATCGTGGGGCAAGGGCGTAGATTCCAGGGGGGATACGGGAGAGGTCACATCAAAACAAGAAAGTACAACCAACCACCCCCCCCCCCACCCCCAATATTTATACCATGATTAACGGAAACATGTAAATGCTTCACGCTGCAACCCCCCAATGTTCAAGCCAAATCTATGCCCTTGGGAACTGGTATCGGTAAAAAAAATTAAGAGGACTGTTTGAGTTCATGTTCTGTTAATTATTTTTTTTTCTTTTATCTTCTTGGTGTGTCACTGTTGTAAATGTTTTAAGGTAATATTTGAATCAATACAAAAGTACTGTATGTCAGAGAAAATTTTTTTTTTTTTTAAATTCATGGAATTGCAGAGGATTGGGTCATCAAAAGAAGGTTAAACAGGTGATGAGTAGGATTAGACAACTACATGCAACATGGTGTTCATACAAGAGATGAAAGGGGATGTATTGAGAATAGAGAGGAGATGGCATGAGCCTTTTCAGCATGCTATACCACACAGGCAAGAGGGGTGATGATTATTGTACACAAATCAGTGCCAATACAAGTCCAGAATATTATCAAAGACCCAGCTGGTAGATTCATAATTATTCAGGGAATTATTTTGACAGAGAAATTAAATCTATTGAATATATATGGTCCTAATAATGATGAACCCAAGTTTTATAGTAATATGTTTTATTCGTTTCATCTTTACCTGGTCAACATGCTATAGGGGGTGATATGAACTGCACTTTGGATACATAGAATGATCGCTCTACCTCCCCATAGATATACAGCTATATACTGTATATATATATATATATATATATATATATATATATATATATATATATATATATATATATATATATATATATATATATATATATATATATATATAATAAAGATAAATTGATTAAAACTCTCTTAGAAATTATGATAGAAGCCTTTAAGAATGGTATTCTTCCTACTTCTATGAGAGCTTTAATTACACTTCTTCCAAAACTGGGAAAAACTAACAACAAGTGTGAAAACATGCGCCCTATAAGTCTTTTAAATTCTGATACAAGATTTTGTGTACATTTTTAGCAAGGAGATCGAAATTGCAATACCATACTTAATAGGGAGTGATCAGAATGGTTTTATTTTGCACAGACAAGGATGTCATAATGTTAGAAGAGTATTGAATATTCTGCATAATCAGAAGGGAAAGGTAGATACTGCTCTGTTATCACTAGATGCAGAAAACGCGTTTGACAGGGTAGAATGGAATTATCTTTTCGAAGTGCTCAATAGTTTTGGACTTGGAGAGAATTTTTGTAATTGGGTTAGGGTTATATAAGAACCCCACTGCTGACGTTCTGACCAATAGCATGGTGTCAAAACCATTTATTGTGTCTAGAGGTTGCATGCAAGGTTCATATTGGCCATTGAACCGTAGAGGTCATAGGGATATTCAAGATATAACAACTGGTAGTATGGAACTGTAACAAGGTTAACGATGGGAAAGGAGGAGGTGGGAACTGGCTGAACAGTCAAAGTAATATTTTAATTAAACAGAAAGACACACAACATAAACACACACATGGCAGCTGCATGTGGCTCTCTTGAACTGCTGCGTTCCACTGCATTTATCCCTCTCCTCAGCTGAGTAGCCCAATTGGGGGCCAGGTGTGTGTAGTCACGTGCGTAGTGCCCTTCTGGCTGCACCTGACGGCAGGCTTTTCCCCTCCTCTCTAAGGCTGGGGAGGGGGACGAGGGGAGGGAAAAACAAAACAAAAACAAAAAAGAGGAGAGGGAAAGGGCAAGGCGGAGCGACAGTGAGAGAGAGAGAGAGGAGAGACAGAAAAAAAAACTTGCTCGCCGGTTTCAAAGACGCCGTCGCCTGGTCCTCGATCACTCCTCCACCCTCTGGCAGATGACAGCAGCTCCTCCCTGGGCAGTCCAGAGCCAGTCCTCCGACCCCTGGTGGATGGAATGACCCTCCGTGTTTTGGTGCCCGGTAGGGAACTCCTCCGCCCCTGGCAGCGGCTCCACTGCTCCAGGCGGCCAGCAGAGAGCCCCTCCTCCCCTCATGGATGGCAGCCATTCCTCTGCGTCCAGGCAGTTGGCAGCAACTCCTCCGTCCCCCGGCGGATGGACGCGACTGCTCCTTTGGGTGGATAGCAGTGACGAGGACTCCACGACAGTGCATCCCTCCTCCTTCCCGGGCTTTGGCACCAATGTAACAAGGTTAACAATGGGAAAGGAGGAGGCGTGTGGCTGCATGTGGCTGTCTCTCTCTCGAATTTCCGTGTCCCGCCGCATTTATCCCTCCCCTCGGCTGATTAGCCCAATCAGGGTCCGGGCGTGCATAGTCACAGCCCGGCCCCACCCTTCTCCTCATCACAGGAACATATAATTTTTAGAAAATATCTGGATACATCTAGAAGTGGACTTCTTTACCCATCTCTGTAGTAGAGAGGATTAATATATTAAAAATGATTGTATTGCCTAAATTATTATATCTGTTTCAAAATATCCCCTTGCCAATTCCTAGTGGCTTATTTCATAGACTCCAGACGATCTAGACTCTAGATTATCTCTTTTGTATCTACCATTTGATAGGGGTGTACTCCAATGCCTTAACATTCAATGGTATTATTTGGCTGCCCAACTAAGATCTATTATGTTTTATTTTTCATCTCAAGACCCACCCTCATGGTTAGATATGGAAATTAGTTCAGTTAAAGCAGACCTATTTTTACAATCATATCTTTATGCTTCGAATTTTAAAGAACTTAAAATTAGAAGTAGAAATTTAGCTAATCCTATTGTTTTGAATATGATCAATGTGTGGCATGAAACACAGAGTAATTTGGACATTTCCAGTACAAACTCTCTATCTCGTTATAGCCCTATATAGGGAAATGATACATTCATACCAGGCCGAGTCGATGCACGGTTTAAATTATGGGCAGAGAAGGGTATTAAGAAAATATAAGACTTATACTGTATATGTTGGGCAAATGTATGTCTTTTCAGGAATTAGTTAATAAATTTGATATACCCAGAAATAATTTTTTTTAGGTATTTACAATTAAGACGTATTGTATTTTCATCTCAGAATCGCACTGTAGATACTGTATGCCATCTTTGTTGATTTTGGAAAAATAAATCTCCAAAGATTGTTATGGTAGGGATCTGACATCACTACTATACAACTTGTTGGTAGCAGGTTCCCAGGAGTCTTCTGATTCTCGGTTAGAGGCTTGGAGGAAAGATATTGACTGAAACTGTTACAATACAAGTTTATGTAACTCCAACACTATTACATCAATTTAACGTCAATATTACAGATACTTGTTCTAAATGTAAAACATGTAAGGATACTTTTTATCATTGTATTTGGGAGTGTGAAGTGATTTTGAAATTCTGGAAAGAAGTAAACTATATGATTGATAAGATCATCAAGGTTACTAGCCCTCTTGATTCCAAAATGTTTATATTTCATCTATACCCACATAATCTGAGTCTGAGAAGAGAGGAATGTACATTTATAAATATGTGCATATTACAACAAAGTGTCTTATCGCTCTTTATTGAAAAAACTAAACAAAAACTGATTGACCAAGCATAGGGATATGGGTAAAAGAAAGGGCAATTAATATGTCACTGGAGAAAATAACATACATTATTAAAGATGGATATAAGGCTTTTGAAGACACTTGGAGTCCCTTTATAACATTCTTGAAAAATGAAGATACTGGGGATATGTTAGATGGGATAATAGTGTAAATGTTGAAGGAAATGTCATGTGCTAAGAAACGCTTAGTGTCGTATGTGTATTTGTGTTAAGAATGTGTGTTTTGGAAATAGTTAGTTTTGTAAATTGAAAACCAATATATATATATAGAGAGAGAGAGTTTTGACATGAACTTTATTACCACCTGCCAGAGGAATCTCCAAACTGTAAATGTAGGAACTGAATTTAGACTTTGCGTTAAAAACAGACCTGCTATTGAAACATCTAAGCGCAATGACCTATTTCTCAGGAAAATAGCAAATTGCTCTTTGTGCCACTTCATTAACATACAATACACCCAAAGTTTGCATGAATACACACATAGATAGCGCAAACACCCCCATCCACGGCCACTTGCTCTTAGAATTAGTGCTCTCATGAAAATTGGACAAGCACGGTTGTTGTGCTTTCATGAAAATAGAGCCCTTAATAGCTTATACCATTTTGCTTCTCAAGTAAATATACTGTTGTAACAGGGGTTAAAATGAGCAAGTAGGAGGCGGGAACCGGCTGAAAATAATATTTAATGAAACAAAAAGACACAAAACACAAACACGGCAGCTGTGTGTGGCTCTCTCTTCCGAACTGCCGCATCCAGCTTGGCTTTATCCCTCTCCTTGGCTGATTAGCCCGATTGGGGGCCAGCCGTGGGCACTCACAGCCCAGCCCCGCCCTCCTCCTCATCACACTCCTCCCTCCTCATATCCGAGAGGGGGCATTGCTTCTCCGTCCACGCCTGCCGACAGGCTTTCCCTGCCTTTGGAGACCTGGGATGGAGACAAGGGGAGGAAAAAGGGGAGAGGGAAAAAGCGAGGTGGAGTGACAGTGAGAGAGAGAGAGGAGAGAGAGAGAAAAAAAATTGTCGCTGTCGCCTGGTCATCGACCACTCCTCCACCCTCTGGCGGACAACAGCCCCTCCTCCCCGGGCGGACCGGAGCGAGTCTTCCGACCCCTGACAGCTGCTCCACCGCTCCAGGCAGCCGGCAGTGAGCCCCTCCTCCCCTCGCGGACGACGGCCATTCCTCTGCGTCCAGGTGGCCGGCAGCGACTCCTCCATCCCCCGATGGATGGCCACGGTTGCTCCTTTCGGCAGACGGCAGTGTCGAGGACTCCACGACAGCACATCCCTCCTCCTTCCCGGGTTTTGGAACCAATGCAACAGGGGTTAAAATGGGCAAGGAGGAGGTGGGAACCGGCTGAACAGCCAAAATAATATTTAATGAAACAAAAAGACACAAAACACAAACACACACATGGCAGCTGCATGTGGCTCTCTCTCCCAAACTGCTGCATCCGGCTCGGCTTTATCCCTCTCCTCGGCTGATTAGCCCACCCTCCTCCTCGTCACAACTAATATATATATATATATATATCATTTCTTTTTTTGTGTGTGTATTTGTGACTGACTCCAAACACTCATACTTTGTATTTTTATATTTTTAATAAGTAATTTTCCAGGCAAAACATTGGCAACACTTGTGCAGGGGCTTGCTTGCATTTGTGCTATATCATAACATTTTGAAGCTTACATGAGAACGTAAAAACAGACGTGGACTTTGTGACTTAAAACGCCCAGTCAGTGCAGTCAATCTTGACTAAGTCTTGACTAAGATTTATATTGTACAGTCTGACATATAAAAAATTGTTGATGTCGCTCATTCAGTCTTGGCTTTTACTCAAGATCCCACTGGAGTCATATCGTACAATCTGACAAGAAACAATCAAGAAAAAAATAGCACATTGTGTACGGGCTTACCTCTCTCTCTCTCTCTCTCTCTCTCTCTTTCTGTTTTATCTTTCATCAGGCTTTTGTTGCGAGAAATGAGCATTCCCATCAGGAATAAGCTTAATATGCTGCAGGCTTTGCTTTAGTTAAAACGTGGGACTAAATGTAAATATGTGCTTTGCGTTTGGAGCCGCGGGGCTGTTGAGACACACACAACTGGCTCAGAAAAAAGTGTTGAATAAATTTGCTTTAAAGAACAGCTAAATGCTCTTGAAACGCTTACAACTTGACTAATGAGATCCATGTTGTTTTAAAACTGTTTTATGAAATGTCAGTGTAAACTGCAGAATAACAGTTATCATGAAAGCAATTCATGTTTTCACTACAGGGACTTCGGTGATGAAGGTTATGGCCTCTGACGCGGACGATCCGACCTATGGAAGCAGCGCACGGATAGTTTACAGCGTTCTGGATGGAGAACTATTCTTTACCGTTGATCGACAAACCGGTAAGGACATAAATTAGTTTTATATTTAGATTTAATAATGTTGTGCAAAGTGACTTATATGGTTTCCTACTGAAACAGGGATAATCACTGTTATTAAAAGTATATATATATAGTATATATGCTGTATATATACTGTAGTCCTACATATATTGTTGATTACAAATGTACATTTTATTGCAAAATATTCAGATATACATAAATCTATAAACAGTTTGAGAGTGTAGGGAGAGCAGCTCGATTGCATAATTTACAGTGCATCATGGGAGTGGTCGGTTGCTCCTTTGGCACGCTTTGTTGGCTGCGATTCTCTGACTGGTGGATTGTTTCTCTTCAGCATCATGGGTAGTGTAGTTCTTCACCAGGAAGTTTGCTATTAAACACAATTTTGAAAAACTGAAGTTTAAATAACATGGACTGATGGCTTCAAAAGAAGCATAGACCATCGATTAACAACCTAACTCACGGAAGGTCTGTCTTTAAAGGTTTATAAGTTATCGTTAAAAATCAATTAGCCTATGGAAAAAATGTATGGGATTTTTACTTCAAGAAGCAGACAGTTGTGTTTTATTGACTGCACTATAGATTTGTTTCCTTTGAAGATGTTCAACATTTGTAGTGTTGTTAGTTAGTAAATATTACACCAAAAAACAAATTTTATCAAAGAAATAGTTCACCCAAAATTACAAATTATGTTATCATCTCCTCACCCACGTTTTAAATCTATATGTTATTATTGATTACTGTGCAATACAAAAGAAATTTAGAAGACTCTTTACACAACTGTATCCGAAATGACAATTCAAAGTAACCTATTTTTCGTATTTGGGTGTACTGTAACTTTAAGTGAGTGTGCTTTGCTATGTCCACCGTCGTGGTCCAGGAACGCCACCTGTGGCTGAATCTGGTCGAGATGAGGGACGCGGACAAGGTTCGCTTTCTCAACGCCCCCATCTCCCAGATCGGCTTATTCGGCGACACCGTCGAGGACTTCGCCCAGCAGTTCTCAGCGGTGAGGAAGCAGACGGAGGCTATACAACACATCTTGCCCCAGCGTGGCTCAAGATCCCGTATCCCGTCTGCTCGCCGATGGCCCCCTGCAGGGGCGAAAGCCCAGGCTGCTCCGCCTCAGCCCGAGCCAAGTTCTCGGCCCCAGCGTAGAGCCCCCTGCAGGAAGCTGACACCCCCACCTCACGGGCCGGCACGAGGACTCAGAAGGCTCCTAAGCGCCCCTGAGACAGACGACCCAGGGAGCGAGATGTCTGCTGCAAACCTGGAGCTGGTATCCAGACCACTCCATCCCCCGGTGGAGGGCCGGGAGGTAAATCCTTGGTTTCCTTTTCTTTTATGTTCGCCACACCCCGAATGGGCTGTGGTACCCACATTCTCAAAAGAGCAGTTTCCTCACTCCCTTGGTCACATAGCCAGTGCTTACGAGCACTGCGACCAGACGCACGAACGCAGGCCCCCCGCCTTCACGCGTCCGGTTGCACCACACTCACACCCACGGCCAGGTGGTTGTGATGGACTGCGAGGACGGTCAAAAAGTCCCTCCTCCCCCGTCGCCGACCCCCCCGACGCCGGGTACATGGAGAAGGTAAGTGCTTCAAGGGTCCCCTCAGCGCAGCCATGAGTTCGAGATGAAGCGAGGCTTCTCAACATGGCACTTCATCGTACCGAAGAAAGGTGGTGGGTTGCGGCCAATCTTGGACCTGCGAGTTCTGAACTGGGCCTTGCACAGACTCCCGTTCAAGATGCTGACGCCAAAGCACATTTTGCCGTGTGTCCGGCATCAAGATTGGTTCGCGGCGGTAGACCTGAAGGACGCGTACTTTCACGTCTCGGTTTTACCTCAACATAGACCCTTCTTATGGTTTATTTTCGACGGCCAGGTGTATCAGTACAAGGTCCTCCCCTTCGGCCTGTCCCTGTCCCCTCGCATCTTCATGAAAGTCGCAGAGGCAGCTCTTGCCCCATTAAGGGAAGTGGGTGTCCGCATACTCAACTACCTCAATGACTGGCTGATTCTAGCTCACTCTCGAGAGTTGCTATGCACACACAGGGACCTGCACGACCTGCAAGCAAAACGTGCCTGGAGTTCGGTCCGGGCATCTCTCACGTGATCCTGAGACCCCGACTGGGCTATGTGCCCAAGGTTCCCACGACCCCTTTTAGGGACCAGGTGGTGAACCTGCAAGCACTGCCCCAGGGGGAGGCAGACCCAGTCCTGACGTCGCTGTGACCAGTGCGTGCTTTGCGCAACACCCAACACCTTTGTGAGGTTATACAACCTCCGGGTGGAACCGGTTTCGTCCCATGTTGTGGCACGCACAAGCAGGTAAGTCCAGGACAGCCGGCCGGGTATATCGCTTGAGCATAGCGCCTTTCACCTCCCTTGAGCTGAAGACGTGCGCCGTTAACTCCCAGTAGTGTTCACAAACTGTGTTCCCTGTTTCATTTCTTCCGAGCCCTGTGGCAGACGAGTTTTCAGAGAGACTCGCTGCCAGCCCAGTACATGTGCTAACTAAAACCCCATACTGGGGTAGGTACTCTGCATGTGGCGGTTCCCCGTAGGTAACACCATGCGACGTATGTCTTCCACTAATTCGTTTCCCTGTTGGCAAACAGCGTCTTCCTTGGGCAGAGGCCCCTCTGCCCCAGTTTCCATGCTTGTAGTAACTCCTCCCCCGTAGGGTAGGACCTACCATGGGACTTCTCCACATGGCATACTCCCGACATAGCTCGGCAAAACCATGTGATGTATTTCCACTTAAATATCCCCCCCTCTGTCTGGGCGAGTTGTGGTCTCTGTGGTGTCCTCCCCTTGGGAGGGACCCCCCCGACTAGACCTGGTCGGCCCAGACGGATAATCCCCCTTTTTTTAGGGAGTGGGAAAAAAAAGGGGATAAGAGGCCACGACTGGGCTAGCCCGTCTCTATCTTTTGGGTAGTCGACTTGTCCCAAAGGGCCGTTCGACACAACAGTGTTGGGGGAGGTTACGTGTTGGCCTGGTGCGCTGGCTACGAGGCAAACAGTGGTCTGCCCGTCACACACCGCCAGTTCACGTAACACAGTTCAGCCAGTTGTGGTGTTTTTGTATGGGGACCCCTATGTGTCCCTCCTGCCAAAACGCTGAACTACCCTCTGAAATGGCCGGGACCTTGTCTCGGCTCCTCAGCATAAAACCTGAATGAGTGGTTGCATACTAGCTCCTTTTATACCCGTATGTCTGGGGGAGTGGTATGCAAATACCACTCAGCAATTTTCATTGGCCTTTTATCAAAGACCAGAGGTGTCTCGGGCTCCCAAGAGTGACCCCTAGTGTCACTACATCGACACAATGTCTCATTCCCTCCATCAGGGAATGGAGGTTACGCAAGTAACCAGGACGCTAAATACTTTGCATTCAGATTACACACAACACTGGTCTTGAATGTTGCTCTTAAAATTTCTTTGGAGAAATAAAAATTAGACCATCGTTGATGTATTGTTAGAGTATAGAGCTACAGTATAAAATTATATATGGATAGCATTGCTCAGATCATTTTTATTTGGGAGAAATGAATGAGAAATATTTGAGTTCATATTGAGATCTCTGACTTTTGATTGCAGACTTTGGGATCTTGGCAAATCTAGTCTCTCATTGAAGAATTTATCTATTTATTTATTTATTGAGATATTAACAAAGGCTCATTTGTGATTTTTCTTTCTAATTAACTAATGTACGTCTACTAAGAAACTCGGAGTTCCTTCAAATGTCTTTCAGGTAGAGCGCTTTGAATGGGTAAAACTTTAGATGGATTCTTATAATGACTCTTACCTGAGGCCAGCAACTTTATGGAGTTGAAAGCAGGAGTGAATCGTGACTTGTGCACTTGAAAGCACCAGTCGCATCTTTACCGCTGAGCTCCGCGTACAGATGCATTGTACCACAAAAACATTGCCGGTGGCAAACTATTCTTTGCTGGGAATGCGGTGGCACCGTAGTGTGACCACATAAGCAGACAGCAAAAGACAGGGAGATAAAAACAAAGAACAAAAAGACACTGAGGAGAAACTGACATAGACAGCCAGGAAAAAGTTTGTTTGTTGCACAGACCCAAAAGGAATTCTGTGCTTTTTTCCAAATAAGAGTTTGACTGCAGAAAAAAGTGTATTTTATTGCTTTATGTTCAAAATTGTTTCAGAATATAGTGCTGTTTGGGTAAATCTAATAAAAACATTTTCAGATCATATTTCACTAAAAAAAAAAAAAAAAAAAAAAAAAAAGCAAGAATTTATTTTTGCATAAAGAAAGTGAAGCCTAATTTTGTTCCACAGAGTCTGAGTGTAAAAAATGACATTTACAATGCATTGTACTTATGTAATGTGACGTATTTGAGTAAAACATGATATTCAATGGGAACAAATGTAGAGCAGGACTTCATTTTATTCATTGGAAATGATTGGATTGTTCAAAGTGGGTGTTACATTTCTTAATGGAGTCGGGTGGTTGAAGGGGAGTGCTGAAAAGCAAGAGGGATTTGTGACATCATTCAAAAAGTAAAGTTGTTATAGAGTTGGAGTATATAAAAAAAAAAAAAAAAAAAAAAAGAACAAAAATTGGAGCATATCATTGCATTTTAATAAAGGGGCTAAATGTCTTGAAAACAAACTTTTTTTGTAACTTTTTTATTTTTTTAATATTATTTTTAAATTGGGAATAACATGCACAGATGAATCAAGCGCAATAAGACCAGAGATTTAAGGACTGTTTTCAGCACAAACAGGGCTACAATAATATGTGAGCAACATGTATGTACATGTTTGTATTTTTGAGAAAATAACGTTTATGCGTGGTTTTTAAAAAAACTAAAATTAAGTCACTGAAATAAGGCCATATAACACCTACTAAACATTTGTTCACAAGACTTTTGAGGACTGGATCTTGTAGCCTAGAGTTTTTGCTACAAAAATGATGTGAAAACCATCCTGATCACTCATTCATACAAAACAATATAGTCATTTAACTTTTGTAAGACATTTTTAGTGTTAGAAAGACCATATGCGAGGAGGCGTGAATGATCATGAATATTGATGTGATTCACACCTGAGGAGACAAAGACTCCTCCCCTGAGAGCGAATGAATGTGAGGAGACTTAATGGTTGAATGTATTGTTTGTAGTTTAAGTTAAAAGAAGTAATCTGACTATACATTTTCTTTACATAAAGACTTTACTTTAGACTTACACTACCGTTTAAAAGTTTTAGATCTGTAAGATTTTTTAATGTTTTTAAAAGAAGTCTCTTCTGCTCACCAAGGCTGCATTTATTTGAACCAAAATACAGCAAAAACAGTGATATTGTGAAATATTTTTACAATTTAAAATAACTTTTCTATTTGAATATATTGTCAAATGAAATTTATTCCTGTGATCAAAGCTGAATTTTCAGCATCATTACTGCAGACTTCAGTGTCACATGATCCTTCTAATATGTTGATTTTCTAATATGGGCATATTTACAGCACATTTTACACATTTACACCCAAACAGATATTTGCAAGCACAAGCTTCGTTGATGATAATGAGGCAACATAAACACTAGTTAAAATATAATCTAAACATTCATATTATTTTTATATCATATTACATATCATATTTTCATCATACAGCATACAATTTAAATACCTGCTTTAGCCGAAATATTTAAATGTAATTAAAACTTGCCTATTAGGACATATTTCAAATTTCAAACTTTGAATCCTGGCTGGCAAGTCTGGAAATAGTCCAACTAGTAAAATATGTCCATGTTTATATAAAATAGCATGTCAACTAATGTAAGTAAAACTAAATGACTTACTCATCCGGAATTGTATCCTCGGCTGGATCAAGACGCTCTTCAAAATGTAAACGTTCATCGTCGGAGTCCCGCTCTTCTTCTGAGGAAAATGTGAACTCTTCCTCTCTATCCAGGACCATCTGTAGAGCTTCCTCACCTGTGTAGCGTGCCATCTTCCAAACGCGCAGGAAAGTGAATGAATCTGATGATGAACTTGATGTTTTTTAAGGTACTGTTTGGGGCGTTTACCATTTAGTAAACAGTAAATAGCACGCTCTGCTGGTGGGTGTGATCTCATTAGGGATAATTAGCTGAGCCAGGAGAAACTGTACATCGCTTTGTTTCATACAGATTACATTGCAGGAGAATATTTGTTTTAAATTTGAATAGTTTTATTTAAAAGTAGACATTTTAAGCTTTCTGTAGACATATGTTTCACTTGTTGTCACTTCATTTTTGTGACGTGTTTCAGAAAGATGCTCGTGGAGGACAGAGACGGCTGAAAGCGCACCCTGTTTATTTTATTTATTTTACAAAAGCACAAAGTATTATTGTTATTGTGAGTGTACACAAATAAAAGTAGACCCTTTATGGTTTCTAATGATGTCTTATACTTATCTGTATGCCCAAAAATGACGGAGTATTTTAAGTTGTTTCAGCTGTTATGCTGACCCCAGAGGGTTAAAAACAGTAATTGCAATGTGATTTGAGAAATACAACAGAGTCGAAGATTATCAGTGAATAACAACTCAAATTTTGGTGTTTAATATTCATACAATATGCATTTATGGGGATAAATGTGCTTAACTTTTATGAAAATAATATGCATATATATTGGGGAAAAAAATCATTGAAAGTCATTTCATCAAGCTCTAGTAAGAATACTGGCCCTGGAATCAAGATATTTTGGAGTGAATTTAAGACAATTGCACCATGTTATACTGAAGGTCCATCCTCTGTTGCCATGGCATTGGTTAGACATGGAAATGGTGAAAAAGATAAAAGACACATGCTGAATCTGACAGTCCTGCTGTTTGGAGCAATTATTCCTTTCAATTCAGGGGAAAATCTGCATTTGACAGTTCCAAAAAGTGACAAGAGTTAAACGCAAACATCACGACATGTTGCAGAGGAGCCCCTTTGGATGGTGGATGGTAATTTATTCCAAGTTCAATAAATGACAAAAAGCACCTTAAAGTTACCACAAATGTAGTACACACTTACATACACCTTGTGCACTATATTCCAAGTCTTCTGAAGCCAAATGATAGTTTTGTGTAACAAACAGCTTGCTTTTTACCCTTGTATTCAATTAAAAAATGGCACCTTTTGACACTTTTCACCAGGTTACACCAAACACCTTTACACATAACAAATGTGCAAATGTGATTTGAGAGATACGACAGAGTGGAAGATTATCAGTGAATAACAACTCAAATTCTGGTGTTTAATATTCATATATTTTATATGAATTAATGATACGTCATTTAAATTGATATGTACATACATGCACCATGGTAGAATTTGTTGTATTGTCTATATGCTGATTTGTGTATTTCATAATCTTTGTATTACAGAATTTTTTTAGATGGATAACAGTTATGAGATTTATTTGACTAAAAATAATGGGAATTAAAAAAAATAAAAAAATAAAATACAGAAATGCTCCAAAGTAAGGCATCCAGATGAATTACAGCAGTGGGAAATATATGAAAATAATGTCACAATGCAAAAAAAATTCAAACGTAATGGTTTTAAAAAGGCTTCATTTTCTTTATGAAAAACAAATAAATAAATTCTTTGAATTTTTCAGTGAAATGTGTTTTCATGAGATTCACTCAGTCTGTTAACCGTACTAAAATAGCAAATCAATTATGCAAATGCACAGACTATGTATAATTGTAAAACTTGATGTTCGAATAATAGAATTAGTCTCTAATACATTATTATTCATGCCATAGTGCTGAATGGAAACTATGGCATGAGGATATTTATATTTATATACAGTATAATTATTTTTCCTCATTTGATGTGAACTTGACTGCGCTAATATAATGAAATAGTTTAAATTGCAACTATATGTGGCATCAGGCTTTAAATTGGTCTAATATAATCTTTAACATGCTTCAACCCACACTCTCTCTCTCTCTCTCTCTCTCTCTCTCTCTCAAGGAGAGATTCGGACGGCCGTGGCAGATCTTGACCGGGAAACACAGGACCGTTATGAGCTGGTTGTCAAGGCAACAGATATGGCAGGCCAAATGGGTGGTCTCTCCGGCTCTACCACAGTGACCATAGTGATCACGGATGTTAATGATAACCCTCCACGCTTCCCTCAGAGTGAGTGTGGATTACTGCTGCTGTCAGTGAACGCATGCCATCAGTCATGTCTTCTGACTGTCTGTTGAGTTCGTGTCTTATAATGCAGCTTTTAATCAGGTTTCGATGTCTGTGAGCAACAAATGATCTCAACATATGAGCAAACTTACAAATAAGAACTGATGACATATAAATAGAACAGATACGAGAAAATGATATTATGTGGTTCGGCATTACACGCATCGTGGCAGTTCTGAGGTGAAAAAGCAAGCTAAATGTTCTCCCAAACAGATGAGGTTTTTAAGGTTAATGCTCTATCGAGTTTTAAATCAACAAAAGCGACCTCCCTACCTTAAACCTTAAACCTAAACCTAACCGATAATGTCATAAAAGCAAATGTGAGATGAAACACACAATCATGTCATCATTTTGTGGTGTTTTTATGACACTTTCATCTCATGTGTGGACTTATGTTCTCTTCGGGACTCGTATCCCGCTCCTTTCCATCACAAGTGCAACGCTCTATCAGTTGAGCTACCGCACAATTTGATCACACTCAAACATGCTTGTAAATGTAGTTGATTATCTAATGCAAACAAACAAATGAGTCATGCGTTATAGTAAGTGTTTAGATGTCACAGGATAGCATTGTGTGTGGAACAGAGTGAAAAGTTAGTGTTTATGAACTGATAATCTGCCGTTTTACTCATGATTTGTGTAAAAGTGAATAAAAGTCGAACAGTATACTTCAAATTGTTGTTGTAGCGCCTTTAGTGTTCATTTCGCCTGGAAACTGCTGCGATACGTACAACAAGCCACGTAAAAATAATTTAGCCAAAATGTACATATAGTCACGTGATTCAGTAAGACTAGGTGGGACAATTCTGTGATCATTTACTTTTTCTGGTCATAGTGACCATGAATGTCAAGCTCCAAAAAGGACAAAAAACACAATATGAAAAGTTCCATTAAACTCTTTTATATGACTCATAAATTAAGAATTGTAATACCTGTCAGTTGTAAAGTCCTATGCATTTTGTTTATAAAATATTTTGCATAATAATGAATAAATGCATAATTTGCATATTTCTGCCTATAAGAATGTCGTATTCTCAACTCCATCTAACAAATTCCACCATATCTGAATGGTTCCTGCTAAGAGAATAAACAGAGTGCAGACGAAATACTGCTTAAATACACAAATGATTGAGATGCATCACACTGTTCACATTTTATATAGACCCGGTTGAGTACGAAAACGGACTTTTTAGTTTTGCACTGTCTTTGGTTTCTAAATGTCTAAATGCAAAACACGGCACAAAACCCATTGTGGTCAGCACAAACTATGTTTATCTTCCTGTATTGAACATAGTCTGGATAATATTTTCTTTTAGCTTGCGTAGTTTTGTCCATGTTTTTCAAGAATGATGGCATGTCAACATCTGCCTAACTTGATTAGTTTTTACCAAGTCACAGTTGTAAAATAGAGTTTAATTTGATGTACAGCCTTTGACGTCAGCAACAAAAGATAACGAAACTGTTCGTTCCACGTGTTTGAAGGCGTAGATCATGCAAAAATGTAAAGTCTTCCATCATTTATTCAACCTCTTGTGTGTGTTCCAAACACATATGGCTTTCTTTCTTCCATTCAGCGCTGCTCTCTTTTCCAAAGTGAATGGGAACTCGGACTGTCAAGGTCCACAATGACAAAAGTAATACCATGAAAGTAGTTTTAGTTGACTCCAAGTCATTATTCCAAGTCTTCTGAAGCCATACAATAACTTTTGTGTGAGGAACACATTGAAATGTAAGTCTTAATTTGCTGAAATTCTTCCTCTCTCATGTCCACATCCGTTGAAATATTGTGCAGCGGCTCTGACCACTTTATTTTCCCCGTCTTAAATAATACATGTCATATTAGAATTGATTGCTATGAATTTAATTGATAATATATTTAAATAACTTCTGAAACCAGATCGAATTGACATATCATTCTGAATTAAATAACTTTGTCAAAATGTTCTCAAAACTCCTAAGAAACTCCATCCACTTTATTTTCTAAGATAAAATAATATAAATTACAAACATCATTGTAGAGCCGAGGAGGGCGGGGCCGGGCTGGAATGAGACACACCCGGTCCCCAATCAGCTTGATGGGGCACGCTAGGGACAAACGCGGCCGGGGACGACAGTTCAAGAGAGAGAGAATTGCAGGCAGCTGTACTGTGTGGTTTTTGGTTGTGTGTTTGTTTAAGTTGTTTATTAAATTATTATTTAAGTTGTCAAGCCGGTTCTCGCCTCCTCCTTTCCACTGAACCCCCTTACAATCATATACAGTTGTGCTCAAAAGTTTGCATACCCTGGCAGAAATTGTGAAAGTTTGGCATTGATTTTGAAAATCATGAAAGTCTTTTATTTAAGGATAGTGATCATATGAAGCCATTTATTATCACATACTTGTTTGGCTCCTTTTTAAATCATAATGATAACAGAAATCACCCAAATGGCCCTGATCAAAAGTTTACATACCCTTGAATGTTTGGCCTTGTTACAGACACACAAGGTGACACACACAGGTTTAAATGGCAATTAAAGTTTAATTTCCCACACCTGTGGCTTTTTAAATTGCAATTAGTGTCTGTGTATAAATAGTCAATGAGTTTGTTAGCTCTCACGTGGATGCACTGAGCAGGCTAGATACTGAGCCATGGGGAGCAGAAAAGAACTGTCAAAAGACCTGCGTAACAAGGTAATGGAACTTTATAAAGATGGAAAAGGATATAAAAAGATATCCAAAGTCTTGAAAATGCCAGCCAGTACTGTTCAATCACTTATTAAGAAGTGGAAAATTCAGGGATCTCTTGATACCAAGCCAAGGTCAGGTAGACCAAGAAAGATTTCAGCCACAACTGCCAGAAGAATTGTTCAGGATACAAAGAAAAACCCACAGGTAACCTCAGGAGAAATACAGGCTGCTCTGGAAAAAGACGGTGTGGTTGTTTCAAGGAGCACAATACTTGTTGACCCCTCTCCAAACATAGCGCTTATGGTTGTGACCATAAAGCTCTATTTTGGTCTCGTCACTCCAAATTACAGTGTGCCAGAAACTGTGAGGCGTGTCAAGATGTTGTCGGGCAAATTGTAACCGGGCTTTTTTGTGGCATTGGTATCTTTCTGGCAACTCGACCATTCAGCTCATTTTTGTTCAAGTATCGTCATATTGTGCTCCTAATTGCACTAATTGCAATTTAAAAAGCCACAGGTGTGGGAAATTAAACTTTAATTGCCATTTAAACCTGTGTGTGTGTCACCTTGTGTGTCTGTAACAAGACCAAACATTCAAGGGTGTGTAAACTTTTGATCAGGGCCATTTGGGTGATTTCTGTTATCATTATGATTTAAAAAGGAGCCAAACAACTATGTGATAATAAATGGCTTCATATGATCACTATCCTTAAATAAAAGACAGTTTTTTTGCATGATCAGTCATATTTTCAAAATCAATGCCAAAATGTCACAATTTCTGCCAGGGTATGCAAACTTTTGAGCACAACTGTGTGTGTGTGTTTATATATATATATATATATATATATATATATATATATATATATATATATATATATATATATATATATACTCTTACAAATATTGTTGATATATCTTTTAATATTAAAGGTGAAAAACTTTAGTAAATGTCCTAATTACACCTCTGGAAACATTTAACTGTTAAAATTGTAGAAATAATTAAATAAAATAGAAAATAATACTGTTTATCTTCACCCACCCAAATTCTGGGAACGCTACTGGTCATGACACGTCTAACTTCACACTGTATTTGAATTGAAGGACTTGGGTTAAAAATTAAAAAGGCTGTTGGATGGCTTTAAAAGACTTGAAATATTATACACAAGTTTTATGGACTACTTTTGTGATGCTTTTTTGTCATTTTGGAGCTCGGGAGTCCATGTCCCCATTCACGTTCATTATATGAAAAATGTGTTCCACAGAAGAAAGTCATATGGGTTTGGAACGACATGAGGGTGAGTTAATGATTACAGATTTTTATTTTTAGGTGAACTATCCCTTTAAGCTGTGTGGAAAACCATATTAGGAAAAATGAAACCCATTTGGATGTTGTTTTATTCCCTTTCTTTTCTGCCGTAGTTTCTTTCTCTCAATCCTTTTTCTCACAGGGGAACGCGGGCAGCATTAGCTTTATAACAGCAAAGAGTCTCGCTGTGATTCAGACTCACGCTCCCTGATGTCTTTTTTCTCTTCGTAACTCAATGACTCTCTCTCCTGTTTTCCTCTCTCATTCCATTCAAAAGCCTCATTTATGCCAGTTTTGCTTCAGCATCTAATTCATTAAGCTCTGCTCTTTGTGTTGCGGGTCGAAATAAAATACTTATAGTCCGTTATGACACATACTGCACTCCAACATATTGCCTTTATTACTACAGAGCTGCCATTATGCAAGGCCAGTGAGCTTATTAGGAAAAGCTTTGACATTATGTTGTTAAAATAATGAGTGTTGTAATTCTGGGTAATGCAGTCTTGTTTGTACACTGCCAACATTAAAAAGGCACTATTTCAGTACTCTCGCTCTGTGTGGGATTACAGACAAGTAAGCTGCTGTGTTTCAAGACCGTATGAGTGTCTACACGAGCCCTACAGTAGTTTGGTTAAACTCCATGTTTAAGTCATAGACGTAAAATTCGTTCAATGGGTTTTATTGTTGGAATTGAAAAATAATTATTGTAATAAATAAAACGTAGTTTTTTATTTTCATTTAGTAAAAATTACTTAAATACGTTTGATGGAATTTTGTTGACATTGAAATGCGTCATTCTTAAAAATATACACTAAAAAATATTTTAAGACTTACGCATTTCAATTTCATAACAAAATTCGATCAAATTGATTTGAGTATTCTTTTACAAAATATAATTAAATAAAAATATATAATTTAAGTTTGATTAATTTAATTTAGTTAAAAATTTCAAAGTTCAATTTGATGGAATTTTGTTATAAAATTGCAATGCAAAAATCTTCTAAAATCTAATCTAAAATATTTTTTTAAATGTAAGGACTTACAAGTGATTTTAGGTGACAATTCAGCACTTTACAGATAAACAGGAACACTTTAGCTGCATTTTTGGGAAACGCATATAGAAAAGCAATGTTAGTAACCTTACACATAAAGAACGTTCTTGAGAGCTAAAAAAATAGCCTGCATTTGTTGAGTATTCTAGTGAAGACTGTTAGACTTAGATATCTGAGGTTGATGCACTGAATTATAATACCCCTGATGTATTTTAATCACAAATGGGTAAATAATTTGTAATGAGGCATACGTGCATGCATGCATTTTCACCATGAAGTATCAACATGCATTTACAGGATATGAAAGCACAAAACAGATGAAAGTGACTTAATTCTCTCTGTATCACAGAGATGTATCAGTTTTCGGTCTCTGAAGGGGCGGCCATCGGGACGCCCGTCGGGCGGGTGATCGCGACGGATGCAGACATGGGCGAGAACACAGATATGAGTTACTTGATCAAAGATGAGGAGGGCGGGGAGCTCTTCAGAGTGTCGACGGACAGTGACACACAAGAGGCCGTCATCACCATCAAAAAGGTAGAGCATGCCCTTGGCATTTCACGCTCTGATGGGCATATCACCTCAGACTCCACGAGTCATTCATGCAGTGTTGCGTGCATTGTTTATGCTGTTTTAAGTTGAGTATAATGAGTGAAACAGGTCATACATACCTAAATGTTTATATATATATATATATATATAAGTATACTGTATATAAATGCTGTTAATTTAGTACAATTCATTAACTAAAAAGTAAATTATTTAAGTAATCATCAAACATGCTTAAAAAAGCCAGACGCAGTGCGAAATGTAACAAAGTGCATGTGTTTTGAAAGGAGACTTTCTTATTTAACCTTACATGCCATCTAAAAAATGCAACACTATTGCATCAGAGGCAGAAAAAAACTGTGAAACGTGGCGCAGAGGTCAAAGATGTCCTTTAGCATGTTTACTTTGAAAAACAGTTAACACGTTTTTAAAAGTTGAACTACTTCTAACCTGACATGCTTCTTTAAAATGCAGTGCTCATGGTGCAAGCAGTATTTAATTAAATATAAGTATATTCATAATTGTCATTTCTCTCGCTTGGTCCACTCTGTCCGCAAGACGTGGCAGCACATGTAAAACCGAAGTACTGTTTACTTCAGCCTTTATGTTAAGAAGGTAATGCAGGAGGCAGAATAATTTGCCTACCTTTTACAACAGCCTTCATATTAGGAGCGAGGCCATGATGCCTTAAAATGCTGCCTACGTAGGCAGCTCACTAGGTTTTATAACAGAGCTAATGTCCCACAGCGGCATGGCTAACCTTACAAATTTGACAGGCGCATAATGAAGTCTGTTATTGTTGTAGCATTTGCCTGAAAATAGCCATTTTTTTTCAGCGAGGAGTCGTTGAATCAGCAGTCCTTTAATAACGTCTCTCTCTCTCTCTCTCTCTCTCTCTCTCTCAGCCTCTAGACTTTGAAAGCAAACGCACACATAACGTGGTCGTTGAGGCTGTAAACAAACACGTGGACCCTCGCTTTGTGGATCTAGGTTCCTTTCGGGACCAGACCATCGTGAGGGTCAGTGTCTCGGACATTGTCGAGCCCCCCATCTTCTTCCCTCCAACTGGCACCATCATGGAAGTTCAAGAAGACGCTAGATTGGGTGCTCTTGTTGGCATCGTAACAGCAAAAGATCCCGACATGGATAATGTTCCAGTCAGGTATGGCACCATAACATACGAATAGTTCACCCAAAAATGAAATGTATGACATTCTTTCCTCTGTGGAACAATCTTTACATAGCTCTTTTCCATACAACGGCATACAAATCCAAGATGCAGTAACTACGCTGACACTGACTCCTTGTATAAAGACAGAGAAAATGTATATCTCCGATTTCACTTCAGTCTATAACGTTTTTCTGCCAATTTTTTTGAAAAAATTACTTTTCCAAGCTCCTCCTAAGCTGTTTGTCCAATTCACATGAAATTTGGTATGCATTATCTACAGACCCTCCTGACAAAAAGTTACCAAAATAATTTAGATTCGTCAATGCACTTCAGAGTAACAAGGCAATAAAATGTTTGGCTGTGGCCCATTTTCAGTTATCAACCTATATCTTCTAAACGCAAAGTCCAAATGTGGATTATAAAATAGTCTGTCTATGTCAGCATAGTTGAGACAATCCCATCTGTCACAGGACAGATCAAAATCGAAGAGACCCAAATTTAGTCATAACTCAGTTTTCTTTTTTTTCTCCCCTTTTTCTCCCCAATTTGGAATGCCCAATCCCCAATACGCTTTAAGTCCTTGTGGTGGCGTAGTGACTCGCCTCAATCCGGGTGGAGGAGGACGAATCTCAGTTGCCTCCGCATCTGAGACCGTCAATCCATGCATCTTATCACATGGCTTGTTGAGTGCATTACCGTGGAGACCTAGCGCGTGTGGAGGCTCACGCTATTCTCCGCGGCATCCACGCTCAACTTACCACGCACCCCACTGAGAGCGAACCATATTATAGCGACCACAAGGAGGTTACCCCATGTGACTCTACCCTCCCTAGAAACCGGGCAAATTTGGATGCTTAGGAGACCTGGCTGGAGTCACTCAGCACACCCTGGATTCGAACTCACGACTCCAGGAGTGGTAGTCATCGTCTTTACTTGTTGAACTATCCAGGCCCCCCATAACTCAGTTTTGACTAAATATGTAGTGTGGCGGAATGATCCGCCCCTCCCTCTTGTCATCATCGCTCCGCCTCTTAGGGCCGCCCTTCAGCCAGGCTCACGATGGGAGTTGGGCAGGAGAGAGAGAAGAGGTGCATAATTAATAAGCCTCATTCTGACAGCGGTGGATGATGCACACCTGATGTGAATAATGCTTCATCACCGCTGTCTTTAAAACGCAGAGCACACCTCTTCTCAGGGAGCCGGCTTCAAATCTCTATGTGTGCACACACTGGCATCCTCGCACCCCCAGGACCGGAGCTGGGAGGGTTCGGACGGGTTGGATGTGCTGCCGGACCCGCTCCTTGGACCCCCGGCGCAAGTTAAATGTGTCGCCGGGGGAGAACAGCACACATCAGGCTGCCAAGGATGCCGCCACCCCTCGCACCATGGACCCAGGAGGGTAGCGTGTGCGGCTGACGGACCCAGCTCATGCCTTGGCCACTCCTTAGACACTTCCACGCCCTTCACGGAACCCCGTCTCTGCGAGGATGCCAGATTCCCCCTTTAATATGAACACTATTCCCCTGGACACTTTATTTTCTCCTTTTATGGACATTTTACTTTTATTATTATTTCCAATAAATGCCTCTCTGAGGCTTGACGCCACACCCACTGTGTCTGTCTCTTGCTCACCCCACCATAATAGTTACTGTATCCTACCTTTAAAGAGCAGTGTTGTGCTCAAATCTCACTTCTGCATTTTCACAACTGCCGTGACGTGGCACCCAATCGCGTTTTGTGCAATCAAATTCACCATATTTGAATATTCAGAAATGGTCTGTTAAGTTTATGAACCCTGAAAAGGTGTCATTGATGTGTAAATGTGTTGATGTATTTATCTGTCTGTTGTCACAAATTGCAACCGTTCAGAACGAGCCATTTTTGCAGCTTGGTTGTAATGAATGATCTTTTTTTGGACAGGGTAGGAAGTTTTGAGTTCTGAATGTTATATGTTTTCAAAGTACATCAAGCTCTTTTAATTCCTCACAATATGGCCCCTTTCAGAAAGATTTTAGCCGTAATTTGCCCTTACCAATACAGACATTTGAAGAAAAATGGCCGAACTTTGCAGCACAACACTGCGGCTATGAATGCCACTCTATTTCTGAATTTGAATTCTTCACAAACTTGGCAGCAACTGTGCTTTATCAGCTATTTTTCCACAATACACAACTTTTCTGACTATATGCCTTGATGAGATAAAGTGAAGAGGCAAAACAGTGTGTTTATGTGTGTGTGTGTGTGTGTATGTGTGTTTATATCTTGGCCACACTCCATATCCCCTTAGTTTAGACAAGAATCAATTTCCACCATTGAGCAGGCCTATTATTGGAGATATACTGACTCACAGAAGCGTAACCAAGTGTGGCTCTCGGAATGAGCTGGCCAGGGGCTGTTCCCATTACGCTATGGGCACCTTGGCACACACGGTTATCAACCTGCCATCCTTCTTACAAACACACACATAGAAGCTCCAGAAAAGCTTTTTTACCTTTAGGCTTTGTAAACACGTCAAATGTTTGCTCAGTCGCAAAAAAAGTTTCAGTCTGTTGTTGTGACAGCATTGTATAGTGAGCACCAGGTGTTAAAAAAGCACCCATTATGCCTACTTTGGAACGTATGTCAATGGAGAAAGATGCTTTTTGCTGGCAGAATGGTGTAGTTACTGTACTATATGTTAGTATGTTGTTCTGTCCGCATTGTCAGAAAAAAGTTTTTAGTTTTTTTATTGTGTGTGTTATTTTTAATGAAAGTGATTCTGGATAAAAACCGGTTCTTGCTTCCCAACCCTATCCTGATAAAGCCCTTTATCCTGTAAAGCCATCAGCTCAGAGAAATATGATTTACTCGTTGCCGCAGCCCAAAGGTGACGCACAAGGGAAGTAAAAGGCTCCGGCTGGCCGTACAGTCGCACACTCACACAGCCATTGCAAATTACCTCCATTAAAAATGCATGAGGCAGCGCTTGAAGTGCTCCAGGTGTTATAAAGCACAGCACAGTGGCGGGCAACTTGGCTGGCTGGCTGGCTGACTGGTTGGCTGGCACATTTGCACATGTGGCATTGAGCCCATGCCCGTTGGTACCACTTTAATCATCTTCATTGTACTCGAGACCCTACAAAAAATACTGTTGTAATATTTCTACAGGAAATATTTGTTTGTTTTCCTGTAGCTGTGGCTTGGTATGGGCTTCAAGAGGACAGTTGATACTTGTGGTGCATTTTATTTGTTTATATATAATCAAAATTGAGCCCATTTTTTAATTCATCCGTGCATGTTGCTCCGCCTTTGAAACAACTTTCCTTTTAGATGAGGTCATGAATCCCTCTTTGTTTTTTAATCCCTTCACTCCAATTCCATTCTGGTTTGGGACACCCACACGTGGACATTCTGCCAAATTTTCCATTTTGTGTTCCATGGTAAAGGAAAAATCATACAGGTAAGGGTGTAAAAATGCATTGATTCATCTTAATACATCAGCCTGACAATAAAATTTCGATGCATCGATTACTGAACTTAAGAATCGATTATCATCACTCATTAATGCCCAATGTGCAGCCTGATCTCATGATAATTACATGATTGTAAATGCATCTGTGACTCAAGTCTGGTGCATGTCTGTACTGTCTAAATTACATGTCTAAGAACGTTTAGTAAAACAATAATAATTCTAAACTTTATTTTTATATAGCACCTTTAAAGATAGCTTCTCAAGCTGCTTTGAAATCTTTGAGTCTTGTTTCTGCATACTAACTGAATCGGATCAATTCCAATCGTGACCAAATTTCAGATTTCACAATACATCATAGTCATTAGGTTAAGAATCGTAATCGCATCATCAAAGCAAATATTTACACCCCTACATAGGAGGTTTGAGCAATGTGGGGTTCAGTAAATTATGAGGGAATTCTCATTTTTTGGTGAACTATTCCTTTAAATATAAAGACACAATAAACATTGTGTGTCTTCTGTAAAATCTTTTCCATGACATTTCCATGACGTTTTGCAGTCATTGGAGATTACTGAATAAAACTATATTAAACGATATATTCAGATTTTATTTAATTTAAATGTCCTTCATAAACATTCAGTATATATACAGTATATACTGAAAGTTTATAAATGTGTATATACATATACAATATAAATATACTGTATATGTATATATATATATATATATATGCTTTTGGAATGCAACGTAATAGTCAGTCAAGATTCAAAGTCAAGATTGATAAAATCAAGTCCTGCCCTACATTTTCTCATGGAAAATCCAGTTTCAATTGGAAATAAAATGATTTACTAAATGTGTTTTACATTAACTTTATGATGTTTTTTGTCATTTTTGGAACTTGATACTTTTTTTTTTTTTTTTTTTTTTATGTAAAAGAGCAGCTCAAAAATTCAGCTAAATCTTTTTTGTTTATTTTTTTTTTTTTTTTTTTTTTTTTTTGTACCAAGAGAACATCTAAAAAATTTCTGGGTGAATTATTCCTTAAAATATATAGATTTTTGTGATAAATCTTATGAAAACCCCTTAAAAAAAAAAAGAAAAAAAGAAATGTGTGTGTGTGTATATATATATATATATATATATATATATATATATATATATATATATATATATATATATATACACACTAATAATAATATACCATAAAAATATATAATTGGATTATATATATATATATATACACACTAATAATAATATACCATAAAAATATATATTTGGATTATATATATATATATATATATATATATATATATATATATATATATATATATATATATATATATATGGTATATTATTATTAGTATACATTTTTTATTTATATTTTTGCTTTTGGAAGGCATCGATTTATAACATTAATATAATACAGAATTTTAACAACCCATGGATGTGAAGCTTACCATGTGCTGGACCTGTGATATCCATGAAAATTTAAATTCAGTAGGAATAATGTAGTTTAATAATCTTTTCTTTGGCCTAAATTTGGAATGTTCCCCATCTGGACTTTAATAGGTTCTTCTCTGCCGTTTTCCTCTGGGCAACTTTTTCCAAATAGCCACCTCAACCGATTGCCAAAGTGTAAGAAGCACAAGGAAAAATAAGAAGTGTATACATTCATATTATTGTGTACACCGTATAAAATCTAAAACCGTGGATGTGGTCTTTAAGTCTTTAGGGTGTCAGAAATTACGTGAAAACGGCATGCGAGAGATGAGACAAATGGCAAAAACCTCATTGAATTTTGTTGTGTCATAACTCAAACTGCTGTTTATTTTCCACATGGGATTAAAATGCATTTTGGGTTAATTGAAGTGCTGTATGAATTATTAATCATTTGTTTGGAATGTGCAATTGGGAGATGCTGACTCTATCTCACGATTTGTAAAGTTAAAATTGGTGTCATCTTTTAAATTGTAATGAATACAAACTCAGTCAAACTCATTTTAATCTTTTAACATTTGAGCTTTCAAAAAGCAAATACTTGCCACTCGCTTAATTTCTTTGAGATTCTTCATAAAGAGCCAAACAACATTTTGATTAAAGATGTCTGCAAGTGTTTTTGTGAGTGTGTGTGTGTGTGTGTGTGTGTGTGTTCTTCATACAAAAAGGAGTAGTTCACCCTAAAATGAAATTCTTTCATCAGTTATTCACCCTTATGTTGATTGAACTTGTACGGCAGTGTTTCCTGCATCACTTTTTTGGAATGCTATGCAATATGCTGTTCAATTCATTAATGAATCGCTCAATTGCTACAGTTCTTTCAGTTAAATCAGTCGAACCAATTGGTGAATCGGTCTGAAACAAACACAGACGTCATGGTTCTGAATCATTGATTGAATAAACTGAAACCCAGATTATTATGACCGAGTCGAAATGAAACAAACATTAAAAAGTTCTCAGCTTTTGAAAGCAATTTAAAAAATGATAATGTGTAAGGTTAGGGAAACTTAAATTAGTCTAGTTACTGACAACATGTACATAAAAATACGTATTAGCAACAAGAGTTTCTGAGATTTTTTGTATTAAATTGTATTTTAATTTGAAAATAAAATCATTATGATAAGGCTAATTTATAATATTAATAACAATATGGTAACACTTTACAACAAGGTTGTATTCATTAACATTAACTACCTTAGCAACATGAACTAACAATTAACAATACTTTTACAGCATGATTTTACAGTATTTCTACATATATATATTTTTTAATTTAAATTTGTATATATTAATATTAGTTAATGCATTTGTAACGGGAGTCAGCTGGTATGTGATAGCTGTGCGGTATTGTAAACTTCACTCCCCTAGCCTCAAGAGGTGCACTAGCGACTGATGCTAGGGGCTGTAGCCTTTAGCCTCCTCGTTAGTGCGTGCGCCTCCCATGCCGGCTGACGCCGGTTCGAATCCCACTCGGAGCAGTTCGAGCAGGATTGGTTACAGTGGTGCCGTGACCCGGATGGGTGAGGTTTAGGGTGGTGAGTGTAACGGTAGCCAGCTGGTACGTGATAACCATGCAGTATGTGTAAACTTCACTCCCCTGGCCTCAAGAGGCGCACTAGCGACTGACGCTAGGGGCTGTAGCCTTTAGCCTCCTCGTTAGTGCGTCCACCTCCCATGCCGGCTGACGCCGGTTCGAATCCCACTCAGAGCAGTTCGAGCAGGATTGGTTACAGTGGTGCCGTGACCCGGATGGGGGTAAGGTTTAGGGGGGTGAGTGTAACGGTAGCCAGCTGGTATGTGATAACTGTGCAGTATGTGTAAACTTCACTCCCCTGGCCTCAAGAGGCGCAGTAGCGACTGACGCTAGAGGCTGTAGCCTTTAGCCTCCTCGTTAGCGTGTCCACCTCACCGGCTAATGCCGGTTCGAATCCCGCTCAGAGCAGTAGAAACTTCAAAAACAAAATCTTGTCGAAAACACTGCTGTGCATTTCTCAAAAAGGAAAAAAAAAAATGCACTATAAAAGCACAATTAAATTAGTCCATATGAATCATGCGCTTTGATATTGAGCAGATTACGACAGAATTTTGGGGTGAATTTTCACATGAAACCCTTTTCTTTTCTTGATATCTGCTACTTTATGGTGCAGGTTCTCTATAGACAGGAGCTCAGACCAGGAGCACATCTTTAACATCGATCCTGTTACCGGCGCCATCACTCTTGGAAAAATCCTGGACCGGGAGACAGCCGGCTGGCACAATATCACAGTTACAGCGGTCGAAGCAGGTATGCAACTTACCTTCTTCCCTTTGAGAACATTTGAGAATTAGTCACGAATTTGTTTTAATCCAAAGCCACATATGTCTTGTAGAGGTGGGAAAAAATATTGAAATGTTAAAGTATCGTGATATTTATCTTCGTGATACTGTATAGATATTTGCATGCCAAATATCATTATTATTATTTACATTTTTCCACATTAATATTGTGGTGGTGGGAAATTTTTTTTTATCTTTGCCAAATCGTTCAAGGAATTCAACAACAGTCCCTTAGAAGGTGCAGGTATCATGCTTTACACATAATCACCCTTCCTTACTAAACTTTATCACGATTTTACAGTAGTAACATGAACTGCGGTATTTTGACAAAAATGTTAGTATCATATAAAATAGGCTAACCTTTTAGGGGAAATCAATTAAATCTTAAGTCTGATGAAAGCGAATGAGAAACTTTGAGTGAAATATTGCAACGTATCGTAGTTCTGAATCGCAATACACCAAAAATAAAGAATCGCAATGATATCGTATCGTGACCTAAATATCGATATTTTAGCGAATCGCCAGTTACATTGTGATTCCCACCCCTAATGTCTTTATTAGAGCACCTAGTCTATGTCTATCTTTTCTTATTTGAACCAGAGTAACCTTGCCCTTTTCTTGTGTGTTAACACCACACTTCAATATTTGGACTAAAGCTATTTATGGAGTCTTGAACAATTTGTTAATCTCAAGACAAATTGGTTGCCTTCATGGAATGCTCTTTCTAAGAGTTGCATCACATCGTGACATTTAGTGCTAATTGGTCATTTTAATGGTGACAAAGAGAGACTTTGGCTAATCTCAGATGCAATGAGATATTTATATTTTCTGGTGAAAATATTAGTGCTGCTTGGCCATGAATCTCAAAAGACTGCTGCCATGACGCTGGGGTCTTGTGGGTGGTAGCTTCGACATTGCTGTGCTGTTGCTAAGGTGTTTGTAGTGGTTTAAAATGCATTACTGTGCACTTGCTAAAGCATTCTGAGTGGTTGCAAGGACATTTCTGTGTGGTGCTATTAGGGATGTGCGAGACTAGTCAACTAAACGGTTCTGATGCTGCTAGTGGACACTGGAATACTGGTCGATCAATATTTTTCCCTAGTAAATGGTTACAGTTTTTACATATTTACATTTGGCTTTATATTTTTACAAAGGATGCCCTTAAATTATTGTCATGTTAATGTTACATTTTAAATATAATTAGTAATACACTTATTAAAAAAGAGGATATCTGGTGCAGATGTATACGAAGTAGTGTTTTTTTTTTTTTATGGCCTATGCCGATATCCAGAGAGCAGGGTGGCTGATAGGCCGATACAATGCCGATATATCACATAATTGAATATAGTAAATAACATAAACATAAAATTGCTAAAAAATAATAATAATAAACTCTTATTTAGCACTGTATTTACTCAATTTCACACAAAACATTGTAAAAAGTCTAATCTAAAAAATAATATTGCATTTTAAATGGTAGATAGCAGTTTCTTCTGATTTCTGTTTAGTCATCAAATTTTAGTAATTTAGTTGCACATGATGAAATTATTAATATATTAGGAAGAATGAAATAACAGTACACACAGTAGTCCAGCAACCATGGATGGCATGTCCACATTAGCAATCGCATTTTCTCAAAATATACAGAATCAAATCAATTGTACATACAGTGCAAAATGAAGACATTTACTTAAAGCGCTTTTACCTTGACGTTGCACCAGAGACTATTTAGCAGAGATGGGCCACTTCTATTAAAATGAATGGGAGAAATTAGAATGCCCAACTGCTGCCAGCGCTCAACGGATGTAGATAGGAAGTCCCGCCTTACAGGTAAAAGAGCCAATCACCTTTTAGGTACAGACATAACCCGTCAATCAACTCGAGAACACGCATGTGCATTAGCTACGTTTTTTAACATAATCTGAGGTAAAGAAGCACTATTTATGATCCCAGTGTTGTCAGATTTTACTGCTGATTTGAAATATGTTCTTTGATCGTAATCTTGACCAACCCTTTTGGAGATTTTAGTCTTTCTCCATTCAAGTAGATAGAAACTGCACTGTCATGACTGGAAATAGCCTCCCGAGAGCGTTCCAAACATGACCGACAGTGAACTGACTTGCTAGAAAGACTTTGGTTGCACTCACGCGCTCGTACGGATCCAGCGTGAGCAAACGGTCTGGATCACCTGCTTGGATTGTCACAGAGTGACCATCATGATTTGTGAATCAGATGAACTTTTGATCCTGAAGTTTTGATTCTGGCTGATAGAATACGCGCTTCAGAGGAAGATATTAGATGAGCACTCAACGAGAAGAAAACGCTGGATTTTCGTGAGGTTCGTGAATTACATCTGTTTAAACGAGATATCTGCAAATTTGAAAATGGTATATAATAAAAGTGTTATTGATATTTGCCTTTTATCATTAGACAAGACAGTTAAATGTTACAGGGAACTGTTGAGGAGAGAGAGGGAGAATGAAACAGGCGAACACTTTAACATTATGAGCTGAGACGAGTCTGTCGCGGCTCTGATATGTGGACCGTTTAAATGACACTGTGTTGCACACCGGTCTATTATTGTAGTAATACGATGGCACATAACAACAAAACGAACCATGACTGGTCATTTACATGTCTCGGTCGCTTCACATGCAAGCAGGAGATTTTCGGTGCCCTTACAAAACAAATCGGCCAAACGGGAAAATATATCGCCCGATGCCGATCATTTAAAAAGTCAGAATATCGGACGATTTATCAGCCTCGCCGATATATCGGTCGACTACTAATACAGAGTTTAATTTCACTTCAGGCTGCGCGTGCTTCTTTCCTCTCTCGCTCGCAATGTGTGCAGGAAAATGTCCTCTCACAAGATGAGCAAATTATAGAAATCACTTCGGTGGGAAGTGGATTTCTGAAATGTTGGCTTGCAAGTTGCTATGGATGTTTTCACATTTGAGTCTTCTTTAAATCTTTGCGTGCTTGCAAAATTTTCCCGCCGAACGGGCTTTTTCAAGTGCAGGATAATCGCCTCAGGTGAGTCAATTCCCGTCTTTCACCGGACCATGTGGACTCTTGAAATGTTAATTTTGCTCATCAAAAATTTATGTTTTTGATTAAGTAGCCTAGAAAATTACTATTTTAGGCTAGGTATGCATTTTTTTATTTTATTTTTTCCCCTGCTGATCAGGAAGGCTATTTTCAACGATGTGCCGACTGCTTAAAGGTGCAGTATGTAAGATTCAGAAACCCTTGTTATTAATGACACCTGTGGCCGTTAAGTGAACTGCAGCCAGCTACATTTTGCTCGTGCTTGTGCACACACTCCATAGGGAAGCGAGCAGTGGCCAAAACAATGACGTAACGTACAAAGAGGCTGAACGTGATTCACCGGCATCATGCTGACAGATGAGGTAGCATAATTAAAATTACACAGTTATGATTGTTTTACTACAAACTTTGAGGCTGTATATTATATTTGACTCTCCAGTGCTGGAACAGGGCTAAAACAAAGTGTGGATATAGGTCTGACTATGTGAGACTGTAGTTTGAAGTAATCACTTTTCTTTGCATGATACATTGACTGCATTTATATGATAGCCTATGTTGGCGTTAGCTAGCTAGCCAGGTTTATCAATAGCTGTTAGCTAAATTTGGTGGATGATGACAGTAGCTGTTTATAAAATAGACTGTACATTATAAATATGTTGACAATATTCAGTATTGATGTGATTCCATCACAACTGTCATTTTGATATATCAATGCACTAATGTTTTATAATAATAGATTGTATATATTTTCTGTATAACCAAGTTATGTTACACTAATGAATGGAGCTTTCTGCATTATCTTGAACATTGTCTAGCATTCATTTCATGTGTTATTGTAGTTTACCTTGCTGAATAATTACAGATTAACATTGTTTATGTCAGTTACTGTGAATCAGCATACCTGACATTTAGTATAAAGAGAAGATCGTTGAAATTATTTGAAAGTTACAAAGCAAGGTAGCTTGCAATTTGTCATCGTTAGCAGGCAAGATCAAGTTAGCTAAAATGACACAGATCAATCCTTATGGCACTATATTTCACATGCTTTGCAGTTATGTAAGTTTACCTGTCCAATAAGAAGAACGCCAATTCAGGGTCGGTTTTGATCCCCTAAACCGAACGAAGGTCCCTCGAGGAATCAAATGTCCTGCCGATGTTCACTCTAGTTTTCACTCGGCCACGATCACGTTCCTGCTTAGCCAGACCGAATTCAGTAGATAAATGTTTTGTTTGGCTTACTCGGAGTTTGTGTAGGAGTCGGTGTTGTGCTGGGAGCCGGACGTTTGCTGGATTCCATCTCTAAGATAACATTTCCTAATGTTGCAGTTTGTTGTCGCTGTTGAATAGCAGAAGAGAAGCTACTGTCTAAGGCAAGGCTCTCGGGAGCGCGCATAAATGTCACATCCTTTGGACTTTCCCGGCAAAAGCGACCCGCTCCCTTCCCATGAAAATCAGTCTACAGGCTTTAATAGGCACCCTAGAAAGTCATGAAAGGCTCATTTTTTAAGTTGCATTACAAGCCATTCACACATTGAAAAAAAAAAGGCGAATATTACGTGAAAATTTTAACATATTGCACCGTTAACGGATGAAACTGTCATTTATTCTGTGTGCATGTCATGATGAGAATACATTAGGTTTATTGTACATTTCTCATGGGCCTATTTTTTTCTATCTTATAGATATTTGTTTTCATCATAAAAATTGGTTAACATTCTTTACTCAACAGCTGTCATATTAGATCAATGGCTAATGCACGACTGCACATTGTGAAATACGCGCAAATTTTCAGCACATTTTTTTCTCTCTCTCGTTGATTTCACTTAAGTCTACCTGTTAATTATTTTCAACAATGTCGTGACTGTTTTAATATGTTAAGTATCTTTTACTTGGTGAATTCCATTTAGAACAGGCTATTAGGGTTACTCTATTGGTCCTGCACTATTCATTCAATTGTTTTCAATTAATATACCTGTTAAATATTCGCTAACGTTGATTCAGTGAATGCATGTCATGTTCTGTATTTAAAGTACAATGATCATAATACAAGGCAAGCATGTGGAAAACAATACAGGGTTGCGGGAACGGGAGCGGTCGGGAAGAAAATCACTGAAGGCAGAGAGCGGGTGAACATGGAGTGCAATTCAGCAGGAGCGTTTGGGTGCGGAATAGAAACTTGTGGAAGTGGGATGGAAAAGCCAGTCCCGTGCAGACCTCTATTCTTAGTTGTTGCTATACAGGGTGTTCCAGGTCGTTGTTACGTGCTTACTTACTGGCCCAAGTCAAAATAGTCCACATCCAAGTCTCCATAATGATCTGGATTCTAGAGATGGTTCTGGTCCCCTCCCTCATAGTAAGTCTACAGGATTTGTTTCATATATTGGACTGTCTGCAAAGCTAAAATCTTAAGTGCATTTACTTAGAAAAGTAATAATACTCCTCTTTTCAACAAGCTGCACAAATGGAGGTACCATTCATGTCTGTAACACAAAAAGTGCAAGACAATTTATACACTGAAGTTTAATACTTTGGGTTAGGGGTTTGTTCAAATCCATAAACCCCAAGTAGGAGCTATATTAATAGTGATCCTTGCCTTAGCAAACACCTCTAAATATCAGGCTAGTGGTGCTAGATAAAGGCCTTTTGTAGCAAAAAAAAGTCAATGGCTTAATCAAAATTTCCAGTGAATATCGGCCTGTTCCATTTAAAATTCATGGAATCAGGAGCCAGTGAGTAATGAGCCATATAGACTTTGAGGGTCTGGTTCGAAAAACTTTTTTATAATTCCCTCCTACAGTCGTATTCTAAAATTTCACACTTCACTCAAGAACGAAATGAGTGCTCATTGAAGAGTTGCATTTGCAGATCGATGTGTGGAGGAAGCTTCATGCGCCATTGTGGCTGATATTTAGTAAACATGATATTTCAGCCCAAATCTGGGAAGGCTGCACAACTCTTTCATGCAATATGCCAGAGTTGGCTGAGAATACAAATAATTTGAGTCTTTGGTTAAAGCTATTGGTTTAGCCAAGTGTAGCCTAGTAAATGCGACAATGCGTTGACCAGTGGTGCATGAACTGTGCATGCAAATGCTAGCTTTAAAGGGAATGGTTCACCCCAAAATTACAATTATTTAATAATTTAATTAACCTAATGGCATTCCAAAATCGTATGACTTTTCTTTTTCTGTGGAACACAGAATGGCAGCATTGGGTATACTATCCTTTAAGGAGAGGAAGTTTTCTTTTCCTGTCCAAAAGAAGTTATCAGTTCCTTTTCTATTTGGAAATCTTGGCACGCTGCTTGCAGACAGAAGTTTAACTGTAGTTTTACTGTCAGAAAACGCCGCAAAAATGCTGTCAAACTGCTCGGCTGCTGCGGAATCCTATCTTGTTGAGGAAGAGTGACATATAATTTCTGGGGCTTTGATTGAGTGTATGATATTAAACTGCAGGCAGTCTCTCCCTCAGTCTAACTCTCTCTCTCTGTGTGTCTTTTTTTCAGGTGATAAATAGAGTAAAAACCATCATGTCTTGCCCTTAGTGTAACACGTACACAGTTGTGTCTTTATCTTGCAGGAAAGGACATTTGGTGTGAAAAGTGTAAAATATCAAGGCAACTGAAATCTCCCTGGATTTTCGAAACTGACAGCTTTACTCATAACAAAAAAATGACATTTCTTTAATTACTGCCACCCTTTTTGGTTTCATTTTCATTGAAAATGCCAAAGGTCAGGGTTTCCAACTGCACAGAACAGAAGTCACAGAAGATTTCACGGTTGTTGTAACACATTAGCTGTTCTACCATCGAGCCGAACGGTTACAGTTGCCGAATCATACCTTTCCATACTGATTTGAGCTTGTTGGTACAACAAGTTACCGTTCCTTTTTCCATTGAGTGAAATCAGGATTTGAATGGACTAACTCTTGAATGGACTAGAGGTCACAAAGGTCATGTTAGCACTGATCCGTTTTCGTTCGAAAACACATTGATTTAGCTACGTTTATGCCTCTCATCCACACTGAAATGCCGTTTTCCTCGAAAACACTCTCTATAACCACATACTTTAGAAAACAATATTAGGAAACTGAAAACTGAGGTTTCAAACTTCTCAAATGGATTAGTGTGGATGTGACTGTAGAGCCGAGGAGGGCGGGGCCGGGCTGGAATGAGACAGGGGGAAGAGAGAGAGAGAGGGAGGGCTCTTCCGCCCTCGGGATCGCCGCCATGTGGTCCTCCGCAAGCCGGATAGCATCCTCCAGCGACGCCGGGCGGTGGCACTGGACCCACTCCGCCGTCCCTTTTGGCAGTTGACGTATTAATTGCTCCAGTACCAGTACGTTGACGCCGCGGTCCCCCGCTAGCAACCATCTTCGGCAGGCGTCGCAGAGCCGCTGGGCAAAGGCAAACGGGCGGTCGGAGCTCTCCAACTTCAAGCTCCAGAAGAGTTGACGACTTTCTTCCGGAGTACGACCAACCCGTTGCAAGATGGCTCTCTTTAGATCTCCGTAGGCCAGGAGGCTCACCGCTGGTAGTTGTTGAGCCGCGAGTTGGGCTTCCCCGGACAGTAGCGGTATGAGTCGGGCCGCCCACTGGTCGAGGGGCCAGCCCCAGATCTCGGCGGTGCGTTCAAAGAGATCCAGGAATGCCTCTGGGTCGTCCGCCGCCCCCATCTTTTGTAACGCAGGCGGGGGTAACGGCGTGTGGGTGTCCGGGGTCGCGGCTGGGGATGCCTCCTGGCTGAGAAGGCTCCGGATCGCCTGTCGGTCCTCTGCTTGAGCACACATGAGCTCCACAAACTGGCGGTCTTGATCTTGCTGGAGCTCAAGCAGGGATAGCTGGTGGCTCCGATGTAAGCCAGCGAGGGCTTGGAGGATCTCCGCCAACTGGGAGGACTCTACGGGGCGACTTCCATCCATCTTCAACCAAACTTTACTTCCCGGGTTTCGGCACCAGTGTAAGGGGGTTCGGTGGAAAGGAGGAGGCGAGAACCGGCTTGACAACTTAAATAATAATTTAATAAACAACTTAAACAAAACACACAACTATAAACACACAGTACAGCTGTCTGTAATTCTCTCTCTCTCGAACTGTCGTCCCAGGCCACCTTTATCCCTCGCGCGCCCCATCAGGCTGATTGGGGACCGGGTGTGTCTCATTCCAGCCCGGCCCCGCCCTCCTCAGCTCTACACTGGCCTAAAACCGTTCCACCATCATGGTCGAGTATGGTCAGCAGTGCAGAAGCATGTAAAAACACATTCATGTGAACAGCCCCTTACTCGTCGATTCACACATTTGTGATTGAGAGTGTGCAACAAATAAAAATTTAAATAAAAAAAATATATATATATATATTAAATATTAAATAAATGTAGCCTATTATTTATATGCCAAACCTGACCAATGTAACGAACAACTTTCAATGCAAAAAACTGAAATACAAAATACACAATATTTTTAAATAAATTCGTTTATTTCAGAAATTTCAGATGGACGCAGAAAAAAAATGTAGAGTTTGTCTGTGCCAAACATGCTGCCAAAGTTTAATACATAAAGGATAGCGGTCTGTTTACATCCCTAGTATGAGCAATAGTAGTAATGATGCTTGCCTTAGCAGACACACAAAGTTCAACAGCATGATTCACACATTTCATCTTCTGCTGTGACCCGAGAACACAGACATTTATTACGTCCGACATGCATTGTCAAAGAGGCCATGACACATTGAAAATAATGCAACCGTGCAGAAATTCTTTTACTATCAAAGTTAAATTTATCCAAGTGTACAATGTTTGTAATGCCTCACATTTGAAAAAACAAAAGCGTGCCCTTAAATACTCCATTGTCGTTTTTATGCCAAATGGTTGCTCTTGCACGCTTCTCGTGTCTTCATGCGTGGGTTGCAGACAAACATATTGTTGTGTCCATTTGCGTTTGAAGCTCATTAGACATGCTTAGTGCAAGCGGGAAAGCTGATAAAACAAGACAAGATTAATTTAATATTTAGGCCATTGGTCTGCGGTCTTTGTCAGTTATAGTAATTCAGTGCCAACTAATCTAGGCGAGTTTGTGACTGCTGCAAATCAACTCCCACTAGAGTACTTATAAATCATAGGAACGCACCAGAGGCAATGCAAACTTACTTCTTTATTTTTTCCTTTTTTTAAGAGACAAACATTTAACTGAATATGAATCATAAAAGAGATTTTTTAGGCTTCTAAGGGTTGGGTGTTTCATCTTCAAATGTTTGTGCAACAAAACATTTCAGCGGTATGTGAAATAGTGCACGTATACGGCAGTTGACATGATCATTAAACATGTCGTCTTATTGTGCATTTCAGTCTCATGAGTATTCGTAGCTATTCTTACTTAAAGTGTGGTTCTAACACATTTACTTTTACATCTGCATAGACACTGAAACACAATATTGACAGCGTCTAAAAAGTAAATAATTTTTAAAGACACAAATGTTTATGAATCCTTTTTGAATCCATGGAAATTTAATTCGGTTGGTTTTATTGTATTCAAAATCAATTATATAGATTAAATATTAATGAGATTTATTCAATGTTATTTAACACAGTTGATGCATTTAGCTTATTTGGCATTAAAACAGTTAATTCTGCTTTGTGTGATTTCTGGTGACGTAAGCAACTCGTTTTAAATGATTATGTCACTGTAACAAGACCTTTAGTTCCAGGGAACGAGGAACCGGGAGACAGCGATTCCAACACAGGAAAATTAGTTTATTCAAACAAAAACCAATGGGGATATAAATAAATCAAAGGTGGAAACAAGTCAGGGCAGCTTTCAGTAATACGGCAAACGGCCAACACACGAACAGCTTGTCAGCTGGGCTCTCTCTCTCTTCTTCCGCTGCTGTCTCCTCTCCTTAAAAGCCCCATCACTCCTCACTGAAACACAAAACAGGTGTTAAGCACAGGTGGAATTCATTCACCACTCATCTCCCCCGGCCTCACTCCCCACAGCACGGTTCTCGGCCACGCCCCCGCCTCCACATACCCCCACCGCCCGACTCAGGCCGGGGACAGTCCGGCCTGCCACTGACTCCCCCCCCCCACCCCTGCTCTGAGAGAGGAAATCAGCCACAGCCATCTGCAACCCCAGTCCACCTCGAATTTAAAGGGCTGAAGTGCCAGATACCAACAAGAGATCGGCGTATTGGTATCCTTCATGCGGTTGAGCCATTGGAGCGGGGCGTGGTCCGAACAGAGGGTGAAGGACTTCCCAAGCAGGTAGTATCGGAGGGTGAGGACTGCCCACTTGATGGCCAGACACTCCTTTTCTATCGTGCTGTACCTAGTACAGCATGGGGTGCTCCTTTCCCCCACCACCTGGAACAACACAGCCCCCATCCCCCTGTCTGATGTGTCCGTCTGTAATATACTGTAAAAGGGAGAGAGAAGTCAGGGGAATGCAAAAGTGGTCAACCACAGAGTGCAGCTTTCAATTGCAGGAAAACCTGTTGGCACGGCTCCATCCACTGGACCAGGTCTGGTGCTCCCTTTTTAGTGAAATCAATGAGTAGGCTGGTGATGTCTGAATAATTAGGCACAAACCTACGATAATAGCCAGCCAGCCCCAGGAACTGTCTCACCCCCTTTTTGGTCTTGGGCCACGGACAAGTCGCAATGGCTGCTGTCTTATCAATTGGGGGACGCACTTGTCTGTGACCCAAGTGGAAGCCCAGATACCATACTTCCACTCGCCCAGCTGCACACTTCTGCGGATTTCCCATGAGTCCCACTTGACCTCAGGACGGCCCTCAGATTTTGGATGTGCTGCTGCCAATCATTGCTATAGATGATGATATCATCCAGATGTGGGCAGAGAACTTTATACATGAGCCACCGAAACGTTGCCGGGGCAACAAACAAACAGAACGGAAGGGTAACAAATTGGTGTAAACCAAACAGAGTGGAAAAGGCCGTTTTTTCTCGGGACATGGGAGTCAAGGGAATCTGCCAATATCCCTTCATTAAATCCAGTGTCGAATAAAAGCGAGCCGGACCCAACCGATCAAGCAGTTCGTCAATGCAAAGCATTGGGTATGCATCAAATTTAGACACCACATTAACTTTTCTATAATCCACACAGAACCGAACCGACCCGTCGCTCTTAGGGACTAAGACCACCGGGCTGGCCCAGTCACTGTGAGATTCTTCTATTACCCCCATATCGAGCATAGCCCTCAATTTTTTGTGCGGCACCTGTTTTTTGTGTTCGGGTAAACGGTAGGGACGACTGCGTACCACTACCCCTGGGGTCGTTTAGATATGGTGCTGTATGAGATTCATATGACCGGGAAGAGGCGAGAACCCGAATCAGTTAGCAGTTACAGAAATACTCAAACCAGCCCATCTGGCACCAACAATCATCCATGCGATTATCTAATCAGCCAATTGTGTGGCAGCAGTGCAGTGCATAAAATCATGCAGATACAGGTCAGGATCTTCAGTTAATGTTCACATCAACCATCAGAATGGGGAAAAAAATGTGATCTCAGTGATTTGGGCTGTGGCATGATTGTTGGTGTCAGACGGGCTGGTTTGAGTATTTCTGTAACTGCTGATCTCCTGGAATTTTCACACACAACAGTCTCATAATTTACTCCGAATGATGGCAAAAACAAAAAATATCCAGTGAGTGGCAGTTCTGTGGATGTAAACGCTTTGTTGATGAGAGAGGTCAACAGAGAATGGCCAGACTGGTTTGAACTGACAAAGTCTACAGTAACTCAGATAACCACTCTGTACAATTGTGGTGAGAAGAATATCATCTCTGAATGCTATTCTTAGATGTGGGTTGGCGCTATACAGTATATATATATACAAATTGTGCCATTTTATATACATATATATATATATAATGGCACAATTTGTTCAGGTAAAATTGAGTAACCCAAAGAAAACTTCTTGGTACTTTTGACTGAACAATTCATGATATTGGTTTAAAAAAAATATAAAAAAAATTTACCTTGAAAAAAAGGGGAAAAGAAAATATTTAAGTATTCAAGGTTCAAGGAAAGTATTTTAATACCTTTTACCTGATGGTTACACCATATTACATTTTTAAAGCCATTATTTCATTATTTTTATTTTTTGTAGAAAATGCTATAAATGTTTTTCAAATGATGAAGCCAAATTGGACACAAAAGTTTCATTTTAAATATTTCAAAAACACAGAATTGCTGTCCCCAATATTACTGCTTTTATAAATATGCCAAGTATTTTAGAGAGTTTTTCAATAAAGTTTATATCTGGTTATGTTTGAAGGGGTCTGTTTGAAGATCAAAATGTTATTAATCAAACCATTTAGTTTTTAAGAATTCTGTAAATCAGAAACAATCAATTTCTTTTCATTTTTTTATAAATTCATAGATAATTGACTACTATAGCTAATCTGTTGTTCAACAAGTTCAAGGCAAGTTCAAACTTTATTTATTTATTTATGTATCCCTCCCGAACATTCACACCATCACATATTATACCAAAGTCCACTGGAGAAAATGGAAATGTCAAGAAAATGTGATGAATGTTTTAACATAAAGCAGGGTCCAAAAGTCTCAGACCACTAGTGAAAATGCTTCTTTATTGCATTTAATATAATACACTTTTCTATAATGTCTGACAATATAAGTGATAAGTTGCATATTTAACATGATCGATGTCACAAATTAACCTCATAACATATTTTACATTTTTGCTAACATGTTTTGCTTTAATGCTAATACTTTATTTTCAATCTTAAATTAGATTTTGAACCCCAGTGTTTGTCTCAGACTTTCAGACCACTTCTGCAGATGAAACACACTTTGAGGAAGTTTCATTTTTTCAGAAATTGGAATAGTCACGTGCCTTTAATTAAATAATCACCCTTACATGTTTACATTTTTTAATTAACATGGGCTTTATTTGCATATACTGATTATAACACTATATGCATGAAATACTGTACATCTCCATAAATAAACACAAGCAAACACTGTAACACAGGGTTCATTAAAAAAGGTAATTATGACTCATTACAATTAAAACGGTGGCCGACTTCATGGTTTTGCTGCGAGCTGACGCATCTCTCTGAAAATGGAAACATTTCTGATGAATAATAAAGCAGGAAAATTAGTCGAGGATCAGCCGACCTCCCTACACAGAGATTTAGTTATTTTTTAATTACTAGATCATTTTAGTAATATGAACTTAAATGAAACTAATTATATACCCATTTGCCAACCCAATAAAACACAATAAAAAAAATTAAAAAATATTTCCATTTTGTTGTAGCCTAACAAGGCCATGATCAAAATAGTTTTCACACACAATATTGAGCCCATGTATCTGTTTATTTCATTAAGCCAACACAATGGTCCGCTTTTATCATTAAAATTTCATGTGTCTTAATTTAAAAACGGACTCGCTAATTGATCATTTCCTCTAAAGTGTTGCAGAAGAATTTGCTTCCTGATGAATTTACGATGGGAGTATGTCATTACCGCAAGAACACATTATACTAGTGCATTCAGACTATGGCAGCAAAATAGTAGGCAGTGTAGTTGTTCCCTTCAACATATTAGTGGTATACATCAAAATCTTTTATGCTTTGTCTTATTTCAGAGGAACACATGTCCTAACCGCTGTGACTTTATCTGTCCGCACCGATAGTGAAAATGCTGTGTCGACGTTAAGTACACAGTCTTGTATCTTCAATTCAAAGTTATGTAACGTATGTAATGTGTGTTGTGATTGACTTCGGAGCTGGTTGGTTTGGATCAAGGCTTACAACTCTTTTATGAAGGATTTTAGGAAATCCCTATGGAAGAAAATGAATGGGAAAAATACTTCCGGAACCAAGACGGATGAAAAAGTGGGCGAGCACTATTGCGCTATATTTCCTTAATTAAATTAAATAAAAATTATTTCTTTCTTTCTTTCTTTCTTTCTTTCTTTCTTTCATCTCTTTGCTTTCTGCTTTTTTCTTTTATTCTCTTTGCTTTCTCTTTGCTTTCTTTCTTCTGCTTTATTTCTTCTCCTTTCTTTTTCTTTCTTTCTGTTTTTATCTTTTATTCTCTTTTCTTTCTTGTACTTTATTTCTTCTTTCTTTCATCTCTGCTTTCTTTCTTTCTTTCTTTCTTTCTTCCTGTCTTTCATCTCTTTGCTTTGTTCTTTTTTTCTTTTGTTCTCTTTTCTTTCTCTTTCTGTCTTTCTCATTTCTTTCTTTCTCTACTTTCTTCTCCTTTCTTTTTCTTTATTTCTTTCTCTTTTCTTTCTCTTTTCTTTCTTCTACTTTATTTCTTCTTTCTTTTTCTTTCTTTCTGCTTTTTTCTTTCTTCTCTTTGCTTTCTTTTCTTTCTCTTTTCTTTCTTTCATCTCTTTGCTTTTTCTTTCTTCTCTTTTCTTTCTTTTTTCTTCTACTTTATTCCTTTTCATTTCTTTTTCTTTCTCTTTTTTCTTTCTTTCATCTCTTTGCTTTCTTTTTTCTTTTGTTCTCTTTTCTTTCTCTTTTCTTTCTGTCTTTCTTTCTCTATTTCTTCTTTCTTTTTCTTTATTTCTTTCTCTATTTCTTTCTCTTTCTTTCATCTCTGCTTTCTTTCTTTCTTTCTGTCTTTCTGCTTTTTTCTTTTGTTCTCTTTTCTTTCTCTTTTCTTTCTGTCTTTCTCTATTTCTTCTCCTTTATTTTTCTTATTTCTTTCTCTTTTCTTTCTTCTACTTTATTTTTTCTCCTTTCTTTTTCTTTCTTTCTGCTTTTTCTTTCTTCTCTTTGCTTTCTTTTTCCTTCTACTTTATTCCTTCTCATTTCTTTTTCTTTCTTTCTTCTCTTTTTTCTTTCTTTCATCTCTTTGCTTTGTTCTTTTTTCTTTTGTTCTCTTTTCTTTCTCTTTTCTTTCTGTCTTTCTCTATTTCTTTCTTCTACTTTCTTTTTCTTTATTTATTCTCTTTTCTTTCTGTCTTTCTGCTTTTTTCTTTTATTCTCTTCTTTCTTTTCTTTCTTTATTTCTTCTCCTTTTTCTTTCTTTCTGCTTCTCTTTTCTTTCTTCTCTTTGCTTTCTTTCTTTTCTTAATCTTTTCTTTCTTTCATCTCTTTGCTTTTTTCTTCTCTTTTCTTTCTATCTTTTTCTTCTACTTCTCTTTTTTCTTTCTTTGTTTCTTTCTCTATTTCTTTCTTCTCCTTTCTTTTTCTTTATTTCTTTCTCTATTCCTTTCTTTTCATTATTCTCTTTTCTTTCTTTCTTTCTGCTTTTTTGTTTTATTCTCTTTTCTTTCTTTTATCTCTGCTTTCTTTCATCTCTTTGCTTTCTTCTCTTTTCTTTATTTTTCTTTCTTCTGCTTCTTTCTTTCTTTCTTCTACTTCTTTATTTATTTATTTTATTATCTTTCTTTCTTCCCTTCTTCTGCTTTTTTGGGGTGAAATGTGATGTCGACATGTTTTAATGAAATTCACCCAGATGCTTTTCAAATGTTACTAGTTACACTAGTTATACAATAATCTGTGATGATTGTTTAATCTGCCCTGTGACCCCCTTCTTCCACAGATAACCAGTCCATGGCATCACAGACTGCCGTAAGCATCCGCATACTGGATGTAAATGACAACCCTCCAGAGCTCGCGACTCCTTACGAGGCCTCCATCTGTGAGGATGCCAAACCCGGCCAGGTGAGATAACGTCTCGATATTTTTGCACATTGAGACGTCGCATCAATCTAATCACAAATCACACTCGCCAGACTCGTCTTGATATGATCACGCCTGTGTTTGAAAGGCAGCGGAAATGAGATCTGTTGTGCCGCACAAAAATCATCAGCATACACTGTCGATTGCTGTCGATTCCACAACACCGCTGGGATAATATCTCCAGTTAAGAGACACTGACTTAGTTGTTAGGGTGAAAATGACATTTCCAAGATGAGCATATGTTATCTGACATCACTCCTATCAAACATCACTCAGCTCCTCTTAGACAGCTGGGCTTGCTGTTAATATATACTGTATATATGTCAATCGTGGAGCAGTTCGGGAACACCAGGTGTGCAGTGCGGCAACTCGCATGATGAAGTGGTCAGATTCTAATTAAATTGTTGGATTGCCGCACTCAGCATGGGCTCCTTAATTCGATTTGACGGCAGTTTACAAGAACTAACAAGATTTGTTTTTCTAAAGCTCAATATCTCGTCTCTTCCCGGCTGGGCTAATGTAGTTTGGCTCAACTCACCAAATCTCTCGTCCCTTTTTGGCTCTATCCTAAAAAGGGTGTTTCTTAAACTATGGGGAGATTTTGCCCTGTGTACATTTAAAAAAAATAAACTCCCTAAGGCTAATTAACGGCATTTGCCTCCTTACAGTGAGGCACTTGCAATGGAAGTTAATGCGGCCAGTCCATAAACACTGAATATTTACTGTTTCAAAAGTACAGCCATGAGATAACACACTCTCTCTGTACAATTGTGGTGAGAATATAATATCAGAATGCTATTCTGAGGTGCGGGTTGGCACTGTTTTGGCGGCACGAGGGGGACCTACACAATATTAGGCAGGTGGATTTAATGTTGTGGCTGATCGTTGTATGTATATATATATATATATATATATTGTACATTAAAAGCAAATAGTTTTCTTAAAAGTGTATGTCATCATATGGACATTTTAGTAATACCATTCTATAGAAAGTCATTTTTTTTTACAGACATTACAGTTGATTTTCTGAGAAAAGGACGGAAAAAAAAAAACTATACTAATAAAAATGATTTGCCTTGATTTGACTTATGTTACAAAGTTGTCACATGTCTGGCAAACACGTTGAGCGATCCAAACATCATCTGCAGTCTGAAACTGAACTTTTGTCAGATTTTAGATGTGAATGCACTTAGCTGCATAGAAAGATATAGGATGCTCCCTTGCTCCCTATTTAGTGAATGACTTAACCTCCAGTGTGCTGTCTGTATGCACTGTCCTCAGAACAGTTCGAAATGCACCTTATTTTCATCCTAACTTCATATAAAGCCTCTGAAAGCAACATTTTTTCAGCTTTTGGATGAACTCATTGATTCTCAGTTTGATGATGCACATTGAAAATAGGACCTCTAAGGAAAAATAGCGCTGAAGTACACAGTAGTGGTCATTGTGTTAAGCAGCTTGTGTTTTCGCGATAAATCGCTCAAATTTTAAAAATGGCATATTGGATGGGGGCCTGGGTAGCTCAGCGAGTAAAGATGCTGACTACCATCTCTGGAGTCGTGAGTTTGAATCCAGGGTGCTGAGTGAATCCAGCCAGGTCTCCTAAGCAACCAGATTGGCCCGGTTGCTAGGGAGGGTAGAGTCACATGTGGTAACCTCCTCGTGGTTGCTATAATGTGGTTCTTGCTCTCGGTGGGGTGCATGGTGAGTTGTGCGTGGATGCCGCGGAGAAGCCTCCACATGCGCTAGGTCTCCGCGGTAACGTGCTCAACAAGCCACGTGATAAGATGCACGGATTGACGGTCTCAGACGCGGAGGCAACTGAGATTCGTCCTCTGCCACCCGGATTGAGGCGAGTCACTACGCCACCACGAGGACTTAGAGCGCATTGGGAACTGGGCATTCCAAATTGGGGAGAAAAAGGGGAAAAAAAAAATAGCATATTGGATCAATCTAGAGACTCTAATATTTTGAGTTAAACAGGTTTCAGTGTAAAAACTTAATTGGTTTTCTCACCAGATGTAGTTTTGTTAGCTTTTCTCCCAAAGACAAACTCCGCTGAGATCGGCGCCATGTTGTTTTGTCACATGACTCCGTGCGCCAAAGTCTAATCCTTTACTGACAGCCCAAAGTGTCCTGAACTGAGTTTGGCCATTTTAAATGAAATGAAATTATGCATAATGTATAGCGAAGACAAAACAAAATGTATGTGCATGAGGATGCAGGGTCACACAAAGTTAAAACGTACTTTTCAAACTCACTAGTTTCCTGTCGACAAATAATGTCCAACTATAATTACATATTATGTCATTTTCTGTCATTAAATCAACATTTCCACCACATCTCGGTTTAAATTGTACTTTAATAGCATTTAATCTCAAGTATGCTCTTCTCTGACACCGTTGTCTGCTTGGTAACAAAGTTCACTAACTTTAAAAAAATAATTATAATAATATATAGTAATTATATATATATATATATATATATATATATATATATATATATATATATATATATATATATATATATATTAAAACGTCAATATTGTATATAAATCATATAGAAATTGTGTTTTTAATTCATTCATTGTTAAGATGATTGTAGTTTTAAAAATTTAGCTTTATTAATATTTTCCTGATGGATTTTCATATTTTTAGATTGAGAATCTGGGTCTGGGTTAAGGGTAAAACAATAAAATCTAGACAGATAATTTGAATAAAAAACAACCACTCAGGGCTCCTGACTGCGATTAAAATGGTCGCAAATGTGACCAAAAATAATTGATTGTGACAATAATTTAAAATCTAGTTGCCACTGGCGACAGACAGGTTGCGTACGTTCATATGCGGTTTCGTCAGATATCATCTTTATCATAATTTTTAGAGCGTGCACCAGTATGTCTCGCGCTGCTTTTCACCCATTCTGTTTCTGACGAGCTCGCTGCAGCACATGCAACAACAACAAACCCAGCGCGAGAGAGTCGTGAACAAATGACTCTTTTGAACCGGATCATTTGCATGAATCACCTGAAAAAACTGAGGGTGTGAGCTCAGGAGCTTAGGTTAGCAATTTAGGAGCCAATGGCTCCTAAGTCATTATTTTAGTCTGGAGTCCTGACCACTGTGATAAAAAAGTGGTTTTGTTTTAAGAAACACATAAAATCATATTATCCGACAGAGAGATGTTGTGGTCTCGTTTGCTGACCTCATGGAAAAAAAACTTGCTTTGCTCCTACTTTGGACCTTTTTGAATTGCAGAAAATGATCCGTCTGACATTTGTCCCAAAGGCAGTTTATAAACTCACAAAACGTGTGCAATGACACGCCAGCGGTGTACCAAACATAACTAAAGAGCTGCAGGTCCTCCCTTAAATTCAACATGAAAACACTGGATATTCATTGAGAAAAAAAGCATGGTGGGACTTAGATCATAAAAAACTTGGATCGTGAAAAGTGTGCAGAATGGAGCCAGGTGATTGGAGTGGAGGGGTTGAAAAGTAAGAGGTGTGATGTGTGATGTGAGCTAGAAATAATAAAATGCAAACAGAAAAAGAAAATAATTACGTCATATATTATTTCCTTTCAGCATTTCATTCTTTAAGAATCACTTCATATGTACTTGAACTAAGTGTTCATGTTCATTACGTAAACATTCAGCGTACAAATTAAAATCACGTTATGTCCTAGTGAGATTATTTAACCGCAAAAGCTGCGATTTAATGAGATAAATATATAGTTTGCATGCAATTCAAATGTGAGTGCTTGTGTATGTGTGGAGTAAATTTATAGGAAAAAAGTATGACAGAAATATATCATTACTGTAAAGATATGTAATATTCACTGTAATACTACTACTACTACTAACAATAAATCAATAGTAATTGTATTATACTTAAGCAGTATCTAACATCTGTGATGCTCTGTTTTGCAGCACTTTATTTGACAAAATATATCTCCAATGTTGTATTTTGGATTATGCTGTGACGTTCTGTATATAAGCACTTCATTTGATAAATAATAATGCAATTTTATGTTGAAAATTAATAGTTTTATTTTCATTTGATTAAAGGTCATTTTAATCAATTCATTCATTTATTTAAACACCATTTGGAGTTCAGAAAAAAAAAAAAAAAACAATTGGCGAGTACCAAAAATGAAGTATCGGTAATATTTAATTATTACATAATATAATATAATATAATTATAATTCATTATAATTAGTATTGACATACAAGTATTGTCAATTCTTTTATTATTTTACTGGGCACACTATCACTTGTTTAGGACATATTTCTCTTATTTTACTAAATTATGCAACTGCATTTTGCATGTTATTCTCTGTGATATTTTTGGAAACTAATAAATAAATGTATTATTATTATCATTATTACGTCATCATTATTCTATTTATTTCAGCTTATTATTTTTCATAATTTGTGGTTATTTATTATTCATTAAAAAAGTTATTTTATAAATGCATTAGCTTAGGATAATTATTAATAATCATTAGTTATTTAAATTTTAATTTAAGCTTATTAATTATTATTTGTATATCTTTATAATTGATTATAAATCGTATAAATAATAATTTATTATGTAAATAACATACTGTACCCCTGACTGGGACTGGGAGCCTATATGAGTCTGCTTAAAGAAGAAGAAGACGGTAAAAACACTTGGGAAAACGTGCACTTTTCAGCAGGCCAATTCCAGACCTACAAGGCTATGATTCCTGCTGTTTCTGAAGTGCATTTAAGGTGAAAAATTAGGCAATGTCTCTCTCCCCCAAATAAAGAGTTAAAGCGCAATCCAATGATGACTTCACATAACAAATATCCCTCATTAAACAGCAGACTCTTTGTATGCCTCCTGCTGTAGTCTTAGCGTTCCAGCTTTGGTAATGGCTTTATGATAACCTGTAGCATGTTTACATGATTTGTTGCACTTCAGCCTCGGGTCCCGCGGTGCGCTGTGTGACGACTAAATTGGCTTAGGGGAGTGGCTATGTCATTAATCACCTGGGTGATTGCGATGAAAGTCAGCCTGGTGTTTGATCGCACAATTAGAGTCATTTATCTCTGACCTGTGATTGGTGCGTCGCAGTCCTCCGCTCATAAACACTGTTGCACGGTTTCTTCGTTGAGTTGGGCGGAACGGATGAGACATTTTTACGTGCATAATTTTTACGCACGTCTGAGTCACACTGGTTGCAGGAGAAGGCGTTTGTGAGAGAGAACTTGTTCGTGTCCTCGTCTAACTCTGTAGAAAACACAAGTTTAGGCCGCTAGTTCAGGCTGTTGTAGTTGCGTTTGCTTAGGAACAGCTTTGTGGATTTTAGCACGTTGCTTTGCTTTCGCTAGGGTGTCTTTGGTGGTTGCTAGGTTGTTGGTTACTGGGCCATGTCAAAAAAGCCTGTCATAAGTCTCTAGGAATGGCTCGGGTCCTTCTTTCATTGTTAATCTAAGGGAAAACATTTGTTTTATCGCCCACCAGACAAAAATGGTGAGATTTTTACAAAGAATTTAGTGTATCATTCATGTCTGTGGCACAAATGGTGTGTGACTGTTTGGGACGCTACTGTACATTGAAACTGTATTTTCCTAAGCTACAAGCTAATCATAACTTAAAGTAGTTAAACAACACTCAAGTTACTTTAAAAAAAAATATAGTTAGCTGAACTACAAGCTACTAACAAAACGTACCTTACTACATTGAAGCTATTTTATATATATAACATTCAGATGTTATCATTCAATCATATAGTCTTTAATATAGTTGATGTCTGGCTAACTGTGCTAGCGGCATCAAAACAAAATTTTGGTTGCACAAAATTGAACCTCATCACATTGGGGCTCTCAAAATTAAACATAGAAATTCCTTAAAGTTGAACCCCCTGAAAGTCATTGTATAATTTGCATACATGGTTCACCTCTCAGGTATATTCTCTGAAAATGTCCTATATATAATAATAATAATAATAAAAAACTGCCTGTTTACAACATTTCACATTATTTTGCACTCTACTGCAAGTCCAATTATCAAGCTTTGTTCATGTACCATGCTAGCATTGCCTTTCTCTCTGCACTAGCACTCGCTAGCGTCACAGCTCGCATTTCTGATGGAACAACAGTGAAATCAGATTAGCTTAAGCCAATAAATGCATGGGGGTTGATCCCATTTGAGGGATGACAACACAGCGTATTTGTTTGTGTTTTAAAGGTGAATGAATCAGAGAAAAGGGCTAGAGACATGAAAAAAGGACTTAGCCGATAGCAGCTCATAAGCAGATTTGGTTTAGAGGGCACAACTCCCTTCCAGCGATCTGACATCGTTGTTAGACATGGATGGAGAAAGTGTTTATGAGCTAATGCAGATTTAACTGTCAGGTAGATGTGGTGGCACCAAAAAAAAATTGGCAGACTAACCCAGAATTTATTGATAAAAGACCTGAGAGTCTGTGAGAGTGTTTTCCTTTATAAAAGTAGTTTACTTCACGATACTTGGTATTACCATCACTCTAGTGTCGACAATATACCATGATATATACCATAGTATCATGTGAGAAATAATATTTTTGGCTCTGTGAGTGTACTTTAGAAATAAAGAAATAAAATACTACAGAATGTACTACCATTGTACATGTAAAAAAAGAAAAGAAATGGTACTACTGCGGTATTTTTATACTGTGAGTGTACTTATATTGCAATAAGAACCAGCTGATTGTACATTATCCTGCTTATTACATGGCAACTAACCAAATAAATAAATACATGAACATAAATTTGATTTGCATTGAATATGTGTAATTATGTGAGAAGAAAGAAATCACTGAACAGCTGAAATCCATCTTCGGTTTGCGTTTTGTTGAGTTTATTTTGTGAAAATGACCGCCTGACATTATTCAGCATATTATAAGACTACTTACCAAATAAACAAATAAATGGTCATGAAATATTGTTTTGAGTTGATTTTTTTTTTTATTAGCTTACTTCTACAGATCTCACATTGATCCGAAGAGCAGGAAAGATGGCTCCCAATACCCAGATGAGTGGTCTGATATGTGGAAGTGCGGTTGTTACTGAGAAATTTCTGACCACTAGATGGTGCCATTGAGCGATCAGAATCGAGTTTCGAGAGCCGTGTAATAAGTTGCACTAACACTTTATTTATTTATTTATTTATTGGGAATGGTATTGTGGTACTATTACATTTTTATTTATTTTTTTATTTTTTTGTATCAAGGTACTATCATGGTATTCTTTTAAAGTACCCTGCAGTTCTATATAAATTGTAAAAAAATTTAATTTAAAGAAATTAATATAACTGCTATATACCATTCACAACATACACAAAATGTTTAAATATTTACACATTTCAATTTTATAACAAAATCCATCAAATTAAATTGTCTAATCTAAAATAAAAGTTGTATTAATTTAATTTAGTTAAAAATTACACAATTCAATTTGATGGAATTATCTTCTGAAATTTAAATGCTTAAATCTGTGTACACACTTTTAATAATACATTTGATTTTTCAGTATGAATTACCGCATGAATATATGGGATATTTTTAGAAAAAAAAAACAATATTGCTATTAATATGATTAAATATTGATAATTATATTAATTACCAATGTTAGAAATTTAAAACATTTAAAAATGTTTATTTAATTGTATAATGCTCTATTATACTCAGTTTATTAAATATCCAATTAGGTAAATTCATCTTATGTTGTTCCAATTCAAATTACATTTCAACATATGGTGAGATGTGGCCTATTCAAATTCCAAATCATGAATTGAAAGGGAAACAATTCTTTAATTCAGAATTGTGGTCAGCCATCGTAAATAGCATGATGCATGAATATAGTAATCATTCAGTATAATGGTAAATATCAAAGTACCATAGTAATTGCACAGTAGTTTTTGTGTATCCTCTAAATTTAACATTTACACCCAGAATTTTGTACAAGTCCACCCATAATGACTGTAGCTTGCTATAAAATCAGCACAAATGAACCAAAAAACATTTTCACATTATTTTTATGTGTCTATCCAAAGGTCTGTGATCTAAGATCTCTTCCATTCAGAGGTTTCTCCATTATCTGCCATCATCTACATGCCTGACCCTTGTTCTGACTGACATGTGAAACAGTTTGAGCGTGTGGCGCTCTGCTCATAACCCTGTGGTATTTGGGCAAACGGGTCTGATCAGATATAAAGAGACACATATCATATAGCGACACATGTGTAGAGAAAGTCCGGGCGTAAGGCAAATACTAAAAAGAGCTCGGGGACAAGAAGCCTGTCATTTCCGCAAAAGACATCAAGAGACGCCAAGCGGCTTTCAGTGACGGATGACAAGGGCTTAGTTCTCCTCAGGACAGTCCTGGCTACATGACTAATGTTTGGGGGGTGTGGAGCAGTCACAGCCTCAAACACACACACATAATGGCAGTATAGATGTATTGGCTCACACTCCTATAGTGACAGATACACATATACAGTAGATTACTGTACAATCAAATCAACCAGTGTTGAATTCACTCCAACAGAATTGAAGGAATAGTTCACTCAAAATGAAAATTCAGTCATCATTTACTCACCCTCCAAACTCAGATGACTTTCTTTCTCCCGTGGAGCACAAAAGGAGATGTAAGGCAGAATGTTCGTGCTGCTCTTTTCCATATGCAGCCTGATCTCATTATTATTCGTAGCTAATCGCATGTAACATTTACACGTATGGTTTTGTCGGTTTAGACAAATGCTGAAACATAAAATATGGATGTTTTGATTCTGGACATTTTTACACATTTATAGCTGTAGAAGCATAACATATTTACAAATCCTTTATATTATAAATACATTTGTATAGTTACCTTTTTACTATTGTATAGATATTTTAGATCTCTTAACCCTGCCCCTACCCCTAAACAATATATTTTCAACAATAAAGTACAGTGTACAGTGACAATCATTTTAGTTACAATATATTATTTTATATATATACAGTATATTGAGCTGCTAATCCTGCACCTGCACCTACCCCTAAACCTAACCCTAACCATTTCCTAACAATATAAATAAGTAACAGGCTAAATTCTAAACAGTACAGAAGTGGTCCAGTTGATAATGTGTTACATTCAAAGTGCCCTCTGATGTCACACAAAAGCTTTGTGTGAGGTAGAGAGTTTAAGTTGTTAATAGCTGAAAACTTTTATGATTGTTTCATACTGTAATGCTTATGTTTTGCATTTTATGGTCTTTTTTTTTTAACCCTTGTGCAACCTTCGGGACATTTTTGTCTTTTTAATTTTTTTTTTTTTTTTTTTTTTTTTTTTAATTGATCATTTTGGCTGTGTTAATGCCAACGGCATAAATTTTGCCAAAGGTACGTATTTTTGGGGGATTTTGATATTTCAACCTCAGTTCCTGTAATACATCTATAATACACTGTGTACACAAAATAGTTACACTCAGGACCTTCAGGACAAAAATGTCCCCATTGAAACCCATTAAAACTGCAATATTTGATCCCAGTGCCATTAAAGCGTAAAATCATGAATTCTATGATATTATACTTTCATTCCGGATCCTGGCTTCAAAATTTACATTTTTAATATTTTCCACCAGATGGCACCATTTTTCTCATGTTTAGCCTATGGAGCAAATACATGCTTTTCCCCTATTTTCTGTTTGCTGTATTATAGAGCACTGCAGGACAACTGAATAAATGATGCAGCTAAAATTGTGTGGGTGAGTTGGTATGGATGTCAGAGTATGTTTTGTATGTGTGTACTGAGAAATGTGTATGTGTGTGTGTGTGTGTGTGTGTGTGTGTGTGTGTGTGTGTGCGTGTGTGTGGGCAGGTTTAAGTGGTTTACCAGGACTTTTTGTTAGGTTACAAACTGGTAATTACAAGGGTATTTTGCTATAAATGTAATTTATGTGGACATTTCTAGTGTCCCCATAACTCAAATTGCTTAAAAAACTTACTAAATGATGTTTTATTGAAAATGTAAAAATGCAGAAAGTGTTTTGTGAGGGTTAGGTTTAGGGGTAGGGTTAGAGTTAGGGGATAGAATCTATAGTTTGTACAGTACAAAAATCATTATGTCGATGGAGAGTCCTCATAATGATAGCTGCACCAACATGTGTGTGTGTGTGTGTGTGTGTGTGTGTAAAAAACAACAGTGGCATTATGTAAACAAACTGGCATTGAAAGGGTTAAAATCCTGAAAATTAATGAATATTTGGTAGTTATGATCGGAACTGATGTTGGTTAAAAAAATTAACTCATTGAAAGTGGAAAATAATATTAATATATAATATTATTATGGAATTTTTTTGACGCAGACATTTTTGTCCTCTAAGGACCTCTGAGCTTCTAATTTCGTTGATTATAAATGCAATAAAATGAACTGATTTATTCCATGAATCAATACTCTTGCATTCGATAATGATTTGTAAACATTTGTCTTTAAAATTGTTCATGGATAAAATGATTATACTTCAGTTGCTGTGAATACGTCTGCTTTGTACATTTATTTAGCAAATGTACATGTCCTAAAACAAATTTACGAAAGAATACATACAAATACTCATTAGATGACTTGGCCATATAGTGAACGTAGTCACGATCCCTCATTTACGTCTCACTGTATGATAGCAGACAAAATGGGTGACAACTTTAAATTTAACAAGTAAATTCATACTTAATAGAACATATGGAATTGAACATATTATATTATACTAAATAAAACATTTCATATTAACTAATATGAAAACATAGTGATAAACATCTGTAATTATCTAAATAGTTTGCATCAGAAAAGACAAAGTGATTCTACGCATGGGCTCGAGTGAATCGGAGAATCCTTTATTTGAACAGATTTATTTACATGAACTGTTTGCACAAACTGATTCAGTAAAATTCATTTGAATTCCCAACGCTACTTATGAGTGGATTGGTGAATCGTTTGTTTTACCCAGTTCACTTACATCTAAACGAACCGATTCACTGAAATGTTTTGATCACTGTCTCGGTTTGCTTAGTTTCTTCATGGTTAGTTCAAGTGAAGATCTAGAAAGTATAAATGTACACTTTTCACGCAAATTTAAGTTTACTAAAACTTTTTTCCCCTCAACTCTTCCTGTTCCATCTTGGAGGTCAACATCCTACTCCTCCGTGTGATGGAAGCAGACTCTTGGAGTAGACCTTTGGTCCTGGAAAGCTCTGGAGAACGTTGAAGACGTTTGGGAGCCGCTTCACTTCTCACTTTTCAAGACTCCAGCAGCTTAAAGGGTCATGAGGGGGCTGCTGGATGGAAATCTAATTAGATGATTTTGCTTGAGGGAGCTGTTTGCAACTCAATAAACTCCCACATGTTGGTTTTCTCTCACAATCTCTCTCGCGTTCTCTCTTTATCTCTATCCGTCTCCCACAAAAGTCCTTCCCCCCAAAACAACATCCTCAGGCATTAGTTTTGCCCTCAAAATCTGTTATTGTTTTCGTCCTTGGCATTACAGTTATAACAGTTTCTTGAGAAACTGTTTTTAGTGCATCGAATTATTTTGATGGTTGAACTTACTGTACCAAGGCAAGCATCACTATTACTGTTTCACCAACCTGGTCTCATGTCGTTATAATAGTACAATTTGAAATTCTGTTTCAAATGAGAAAAGCTGTATGAAATCTTATTTTGGTGAAAGTCGTACCTTTACGAACAAGATAAGTTGTACGATATCTTACAATTTCGTCACCTTGTACGAATTCCAACTAAGTTGGCTAGCTAAAATGCAATGGCTATATTGTATCAATTTGGAATTCTATTTGTTGATTGGTTGGTTGATTGGTTGGTCTACAAGTCATACCTTTTTATATGAGAAAAGTCATGTGATATCTAATATTTTTGCCATTTCGTACACATTACGACTTTGTAGGCTAAATCAAATTTGATGCCTGTATTGTATCGATTTTAAATTTTGTTTGTTGGTCTAAAAGTCGTACCTTTACGAACAAGCGAAGTTGTACGATATCTTAAAATGTCATCGCCTTGTATGAATTCTGACTATGTTGGCTAGCTAAAATGCAATGGCTGTATTGTATCGATTTGCAATTCTGTTTGTTGGTCTAAATGTCGTACCTTTACGAACAAGAGAAGTTGTATGATATTTTACAATTTCATCACCTGATACGAATTCTAACTATGTTGGCTAGCTAAAATGCAATGGCTATATTGTATCGATTTGGAATTCTGTTTGTTGGTCTAAAAGTCGTACCTTTACGAACAAGAGAAGTTGTACGATATCATACAATTTCGTCACCTTGTACAAATTCCGACTATGTTGGCTAGCTAAAATGCAATGGCTGTATTGTACTGATTTGAAATTTTGTTTGTTGGTCTAAAAGTCGTACCTTTACGAACAAGTGAATTTGTACGATATCTTAAAATGTCATCGCCTTGTACGAATTCTGACTATGTTGTACGAATTCTGACTATGTTGGCTAGCTAAAATGCAGTGGCTATATTGTATCGATTTGGAATTCTATTTGTTGATTGGTTGGTTGATTGGTTGGTCTACAAGTCATATCTTTTTATATGAGAAAAGTCATATGATATCTAATATTTTTGCCATTTCGTACAAATTACGACTTTGTAGGCTAAATCAAATTTGATGCCTGTATTGTATCGATTTAAAATTCAGTTTGTTGATTGGTTGGTCTGAAAAGTCGTACATTTTGAAAAAGAAATTACGTACGATACCTTATGATTTCATCATCTCATACAAATTAAGACTATGTTGGCTAGCTAAAATGCAATACCTGATTTGAAATTCTGTTTGTTGATTGGGTGAAATTCTGATTGGTTGGTAGGGTTGCTAAAGCCATATCTTTATTTGCAAGGAATGTCAAATAATATCTTATATATTTTCACCATCTCGTACGAATTATGACTATGTAAACTAAATCAAATTTAAAGACTCTATTGTATCAATTTGAAATTCTGTTTTTTGATTGGCTGTTCTTAAAGTCACACCATTTAGTACAATAAAAGATGTACGATATCTTACGATTTTGCCATTTCCTACAAATTACGACTATGTTGGCTAGCTAAAATTAAATGCCTGTAGTGTTTTGATTTGAAACTTTGTTTGTTGATGGTCCAAAAGTCCTACCTTTTTGTTCAAGAAAAGTTGTACAGTATGTTAAGAAGGTTTTGCCATCTTGAACAAATTACGACTATGTTGGCTAGCTAAACTTTGATGCCTGTATTGTATAAATTTGAAATTCTATTTGTTGATTGGTTGAAATTCTGATTGGTTGGTCTAAAAGTCGTAGCTTTTTATACAAAAAAAATAATATCAAATAATAGCTTATATATTTTCACCATCTCGTACAAATTATGACCTTGTAAGCTATTAAGTTGATTGGTTGGTCTAAAAGTCGTACATTTTAGAACAAGTTGTCAGATATTTTATGATTTCGCCATCTCGTATGATTTACAACTATGTTGGCTAGTTAATATTTGATGCCTGCTTTGTCTAAGTTTGAAAGCCTGTTTGTTGATTGATTGATCTAAAAATCATAAGAAAAGTTGTACGATTTCCTACGATTATGCCATCTTGTTTAAATCTCGACGATGTTGTCTTGCTAAAATATATTGCCTGTACTGTATCGATTTGAAATTCTGTTTGCTGATTGGTTGGTTTAAAGTTGGACCTTTTCGATCATGAAAAGTCATATGATATTTTACTATTTTGGAATTTTGTGCAATTTACCACTATGTTGGCTAACTCAAATTTAATGGCTGTATTGTATCGATTTAAAATTATGTTTGTTGATTAATTTAATTTGTTGATAGGTCTAAAAGTTGTTCCTTTTTATGTGAGAAAAGTCGTATCTTACGATATTGCCATCCCGTACAAATGATTACGACTTGTCATGAGACTATAGGAGTCGTTTCAGAGACTGAGCAAGTTATTACATTTTGATAGAAGATTCCAAATATGTACATTTGTTTTCTTTTGAATCGCGTGCATGAATGAATCATGCACAATAACACCAGGAAAGTGTATAAAGTAAATGAGGTCAATTTAGATTTCATGTTGGCTTTAAGCAAAAATGTATCATCTCATGTCTCGGCCCTCTATTTTGTCCTGAGGCGGAAGATTTCTAGCTTGTGCAACAGTCTTTATGCAATTTTCTGTACCCCAGACAATGTGGCACAAGTCAATGGAGTACCGGCACTTTGATTAAAGGAACTTAAATGCAGGCCACTCTCGCTCGAACATATGCATTATCAGTCGCCGACAGAAGTGGAGCACTGCAAATAATGCAGGTTATGTGAAGTGTGCAGAATTGTTTAGCATTTAGTTTACTGTTGTTATGGATGTAATCAACTATAAGCATTATCAGCTGTAAATACATCCATTGCTGGGAATTATGTGTTGAGGTCTTGTAGTCTCGCCACTTCGCATTTTACTCTAGTTAGACAAGCGTTTGTATTATCCACAGTTCTGTGTTCAAAATCTTATGTTACTCACAATATGAGTAATTTTATGTTCGATGAAGGTATATTATGATGGAGCTGTTTATGCTGAAAGTTCAGTGAAACAAAATGGTTTATGTATTCAATAACCATGTGGTAATCCCTATTTTTATGTATAATTATATGAATTAAATACTTTACAAATGAAAATTACTTCATCACATTTGATTATTTTCACTTTTATTCTTGAACTTGATGTAACCCTAACCCTAACTAGAAGACAAGATTATTCATAACAAACGGAAAAGTCTTGCATCAGTGCAACAACAGTTTCACATTATGTAACAAAATGGACTCAAAACAGTAAAACAAATATTTTAAAATGTATAGTTCTGACTCTAAATGATCGTACACAATGGTTAAAGTGCTTTATATACATACATACATACATATACAAAATGTAGGTTTTTTTTTTTTTTTTTTTTTACATATTTACTAAAAACACGATACATAAAAGTTCATTTTAAATTTATTTAAGAACAAAAAATAACAATAGAAAAAAGTGAGATATACAAACTTAAAAATGTATTAAGATGAATAAAAATGTAAAAAAATAATGCAACATTTATATGAATAAACATTAGCACTTTTCCGCATTCATGTTTCTTTGTCACTCTCACCTGTAAATAACGTAAAGCTCTAGCTCTAAAATCTCATTTGCGTTTGCTTATTTCAAAATATGCCGTGTGAAGACGTGTCATGCCAGACGATGCCAAACGCAACTGGTTCCTATGTGTTACGTGACCAATTGCATTGTTACATTTTTGAAAATGCAGAAGTGTGAATGAGATTTAGGAGCTATGGTGAAGGGGAATATTTTCAGTAAATAACTACCTAAATTTGGGTCTGTACCTGACGCAAACCTATCATATGACTTCAGACCACTTGAGAAGGGTATAGGTGTAGGTGTTGCTCCAAAAACCCTCTTTTGGAGATTCCGCCCCATTTGGAGGTCTCTGGCCTGCAGCTATACCTACTTGGAACACTTGGAATACAGCGTACGAGTCATGTGGACTTTAATTATACATTAATGGTATTTTTTTTATTCTTAAAAACGTACCCGAGTTGCCATCCACTTATGTAGGGTTTGTAAAGGCTTCACACAATGCTCCTTTTCCTTAACTGTACCTTAGAGGTGAAGTGTGTAACTTTTTTTGATGACAAAATACATTCTAATATCCCAGTTTATTGTTCATTGACAACTATAAGGAAGCCATTCATGGGTTTACCTCCCCCAAAAGTGTAAACACTGACCCTCCTAGACACTATCAAAACATTGATTTTTATATTTTGAGTGGCCCGCTCAGCTCCACCCATCCCTTTCTATCTAAAACTATAGTGTGAGTTTGGGGCGTGGCTACTTGTAGTAAACTGTTCAACTGGGAGAATATGAACGTCCATGGCAGACATGTTTCAGAGGAAACGAAAATTAGCTTTACCAATATTCAAAGACTTGCTAAAGACAAAGAAACAGAGAACAGAGTAAAACCAGAGTGGACATGTACAAGGTGGAGGACTTTGAGGGAATTTTTGGGGTTCGATTCATGCCGTGCTGCTTCTCGGCAGGTAAACTACACTCAGGTATTGCCACATGAGTAAGCTCATTACTGTCGAGCTTCAGATAAATTCGTAAGATACTCGGAATATGTGTTGTTACGCTTACTAGTTACCAAGAACTATCCTTCCTCTTGTGCTAGATCCCCCACACATCAGCTGCCGTTCAATCCAGCGATGCTATCGGACAAGCCGATTCCTCTGCAACGCTTTCTGTCCGGTGTGTTTATTTTATAGTGTTTATTACAACGTTAAACCTTTATCACCTTTTATTTAGTATTGCCTATTTGTTCACCGGGATTCAGAGAGTGTGAAAGGGCGTGATGAGTCTGAGGGGTGTTGCCAAAAGTTGTTTGAAAACATACTTTATTTTTGTAATTTCATTTGTTGCCACTAGTAGCACAGAAATTACATACTTCACCTTTAACTATGCCTTAACTTAAGTCCACTTAAAGGAATAGTTCACCCAAAAATGAAAATTTTCTCATCATTTACTCACCCTTATGCCATCCCATATGTGGCTTTCCTTCATCTGCTGAACTGAAATGAAGATTTTTAGAAGAATTTCTCAGCTCATTTGGTATATACAGTGCAAGTGAATGGGTGCCAGAATTTTGAATCTTATAGAAGTAATCCATAAGTCGTCAGTGGTTAAATCTATAGCTTCAGAAGCGATCTGATAGGTGTGTATGAGAAAAAGATCACTTTTACATTCTTCTTCTTGTATTTTTGTTGATTCAGATTCTTCATGCATATCACCCCCTACTGCGAAGGAAGAAGAATTTCAAGTAAAAAGGACTAAAATATTGACAGTTTCTCACCCATACCTATCATATCACTTCTGAAGACATGGATTTATCAATCGGAGTTGTATAGATTACTTTTATGCTGCCTTTATGTGCTTTTTGGAATGTCAAAATTTTGGCCACTATTCACTTGCATTGTGAGGAGCTACAGAGCTGAGATATTCTTCTAAATATAATCATTTGTGTTCTGCAGAAGAAAGAAAGTCATACATATCTGGTATGGCATGAGGGTGAGTAAATGATCAGAGAATTTTCATTTTTGGGTGAACTATCCCTTTAATGAATGCATGTTTGCACAAAGGTCTCTTTCTGTGCTGGAATATGTTTCCACTTTAGTGTGACAGACACTCAGAGGCATTCAGTTTTTTAGCTCTGTTCACACTGACTCCTATTAAATCACTGCAGGTCACCTGTACTCTTGCGTTCTAGTACAGGTGTTTCTTCTCATCCACTGTATCCAACTGTATCAGTCGGCGAATCATGCGAGCTACAATTTACACACGAATCTGTGAACTAATAAGCACCACTAATTACAGCCTGGTCTCATGAAATTTACGTGAACATGACAACATTTTTGCGATTCAAAATTTACGTGCTGTATAACACGTTTGGCTGCAGTTTTCCAGTGAAATGTCCAGCTGGGGGCGCCAAAAGCAAGTAAGATGGTGTTGTATTCAGACAAGGTTTTAAGGTGAATTTTAGATTTTAAAAAATATATATATATATTTAAAACATACCTCCCTGTAGGGCCTGTGTAGCTCAGCCTGTATTGACACTGACTACCCCACCTGGAGTCACGAGTTGAAATCCAGAGTGTGCTGAGTGACTCCAACCAGGTCTCCTAAGCAACCAAATTGGCCCAGTTGCTAGGGAGGGTAGAGTCACATGGGGTAACCTCCTCGTGGTCGTGATTAGAGGTTCCTGCTCAGGTGAGCTACTGTGCAAGTTAGTCATACTGGAATAAGTGTATATTTAGTTGAGTATGTAATACAAGCATGAAAATGTATTGTTTTTCGAAAGATGCGTTTGAGTAAAAGTGTGTTGATATCATAATATAGCAGAGTCTGAGTAATAGAGAGAAAAATGAGTATATATAAAGTCATAATCAGCCATTAAAGTCATGATTTGAGTGAAAGTGAATAAAACACAGTTGTTGTAGCACCTCTAGTGTCCATTTTACTGAGAAGCTGTAGGGAATTGTACCTGGAGGCATGAATAACATATTTTGAAAAAATGTATCTAGAGTCACGTTTTCACTATGAGACCAGTTTGACTAATAAGCATCTGTCATACTGTCAAATCATTTTTGAAACCCTCATCCCCTCTTTTCATAAATATTTTTTGCATTAATAGACATATTAAAAATGTAGATTTTGCCTCCGGGGAGAGTAAGCAGACCCCGTCAAACCGACTGCATCCTCCAGGATTGACGCTTAAAGACGAGTACTTTGCCTCTTCCTGAAACTCCAGCTTTAATCATTTTGAAGTGAAACAGCACTGTTAGTGTGGGGTCTCCTTTGAGTCATGCTTTAGAAACATTTGTCCTTGCTTTCACATTGCGTTTGTGAGTGTGTGCCTCCTTTTCATTTTCCAATCCGTGTCTTAGTACGAGACATGACTTTATTCGTACTTCAGGGTGTGCGTGAAACACTTTGCAAATGATATTAATTCAGTTTTCTTCCTCTCTCCTCTAATTGCCATTTTGGATTTCCTATTAAACACCCCCCCCCCCCCCACCCCCACTAAAAATTGACATAAACGGCGTGTGAGCCTTTTGATGACCGTGTAATGAGAAATGAGCAGCGAGAGAACGTTGGGAATTCTAGCGGGATTGTCTGAAGTGCCGCCAACTCTCTGTCTCTCTCGTACACGGGTTTCTCTGTTCCTCCCGCCCCTCTGAACACATTCCATCTGTTGTCTCGCTAAAAGATGGCAACTGGGCCCGATTTCAGAAAATGCCCCTCTCAAATACACCCACACTTTCTTCACGACAACAACTTCTCCACCTTACGGTTTTGATTTATTGGAGAAGTTGTGATTCATCAAAGCGGCTAGAACCGGCGAGCTCAGTGCAGTGGCATTAATGTGCAATGGAGCAACATACTACCATGACTACAACTTCAAATAAGGATAATCAGAGAAATAAAATTATTTTTATACTTTTTGAAGAAAATGGTGATAGCACAAATGGTGCAGGACCAGTTACAGTACACCAAAGTTTAATACTTAATTCACACAAAACCCTCCTGTTTTTCCAAACCTGTTGGACTTTCTTTCTTCCGAGGAACACAGAAGTCACCATTCACTTTCATTGTACGGACTTCGGCTGGCATTTTGCCTTCCTTTTGTGTTCTATGGATGAAAGAAAGTCATGCAGGTTGGTACAACATTAGGATGCACAAATGACAGAAACTTTAAGATTAAGGATTTACATTTATGCATTTGACAGACGCTTTTATCCAAAGCGACTTACAGTGCACTTATTACAGGGACAATCCCTCCGGAGCAACCTGGAGTTAAGTGCCTTGCTCAAGGATACCATGGTGGTGGCTGTGGGGATCGAACAGGCATCCTTCTGCTTACATCTATGCACTTTTGATTTTATTTTCACCCAAAACTCTAAATAGCAACAAAAAACTCCCACAGCACTTTCCTAAATACCCGTGTGTCACTTTGCACTTTGCTGATCCATGAGATCATCACATGCAATGTCTAACTTTTAAAATGTTGCAAATTTATGTAGCTAATGAGAATCCTTGAAATTATCACATTCATTTTTTAGATAAAATACATATTTATCAGTAGCTGGGTTTCCATCCACATATTTTTATGCGCATTTTGGGATATCGCATTAAAATCTCTGGATGGAAACGGCAAGATGCGAATAAAATCTACAAAATGCACATCAAAAACTCATACGCTCGCTTGAGGTGGATAAATGTTTTATTCGATAAGAAGAAATGCACATAAACTATGATGCAAACACATTTACCAAATATACTCCTATTAGATTTATTAGAAATATACGATGCACATCAAAAAAGTGATGTGACTGAATAATTAATTCATAAATGGACTAACTAGCGGGCCCATCATCGCATCTGAAAAATGTTGCTCTGGTCATCCTGAAATAACAGTGACCTAAAAATTCAAAGCCTGAATAGAGTTTGCAGAGAAAAATAAGTGCGAAAGAGCAGGTTTATTGACACTTATGGTGTCCATAAAGAAGGAACACACACACACAGTGCTCCCAGAACTGTGTGGCGCACTGTTGCTCTCAGACATGAGACAAAGCTCTTTACCGTGTTTTCTCTGCATGCTCTAAAACGAGAGTATTTTATTATTAAGAGAGTCACAGTGGCTACAATTTCCCCATATGTGATGATTTTGTTCTTTTGAACACATGGAATGGAAACTTGGCTTTATTCGCAGACTGTTTTTGCGATATTCAGATTTTTGGAATGAAACAAATTCGCAGCTTGGATGAAATCATAGCTAGTTTCAGTTTTGTTCAAGGTGATTTAAATCAAATGTTTTTCAATAACTGCTCAATACAAGAAAGGATTCTGCTTTGGGTGAAAAGCCCCTTTGTTGCAGGGGCTCAAGCCCCCTCATTTTAATTGGGGTGAATAGATTTATGTAGAATGTTCAAAGTGGGTTCACATTGACTGATCCAATCACAATGATGGTTCATTTGTTTATAGAATACTTAAGATGGTATGAAATGCCAAATGCGATAGAAATTAACAGGAAAATGTGAACCCTTTTCTGACTTGCTTATTTTTAATGAGCATTATCTTTAATTGTTAGCATCTTGCTGTCCAGTGGCGTATTTAGGCATGGCGACATGGCATCTTGTGGTGGGGGGGCGGTGGCATCTTGGGGGGGTGGCACAGACCCAAACCCCCAGCACCCAAACCCCCCCCCCCCCCCGGGTTTTGCCCAGAGCGCCATACAAGCTCAAAAGTATATGCATAAATTGACATATTTGCAACTATTTCTAGACTATAACATTCAATAAAAAAGAAATCTTCAATTTTGATACAATTTGTGACCAGAAAAAAAGCATATTTTGATTCATATTTTCATTCTTCCATTTTTGTCCACAGCTCATTCACACCATCAGCGTTGTCGACCGGGATGAGCCGCAGTCTGGACATCGATTCTTTTTCACGCTGGCATCCGAAGCCTCCAACAATCGGCATTTTACACTTTGGGACATCAAAGGTGAGAAATGTAAAATGTCATCATCATTTACTCACCCTTGATTCATTCTGAACTATTACTTTTTTCTTCTGTGGAACACGAATGGAGAAGTTTGCATGACTGAATTTTTAAATAGAACTTATCAGTTTCAACGCACGTTTGTCAGTTGATTATGCTTTTAGGTTATTATTTTTTATTTACAGTATTTGTTGTAAAAAGAAAAATTGTAGCAAGAAGAACTTCGTTGTGAGCATATCGGAGCCTCAAGGCTGTGAATTATCCATTTTAATTACCTGAAATGATATTTTTGAGTATATGAAGATAAAATCTATGTACAGAAATGAAATGGCATACTTGTATCTACTTTTTGGGGGAAATTAAAACAGTGACAATAAAACATGGATGATGAAAATGTACAAACCAGTTCGTCAAAAATGACGATATTTACAAAATAAATGGTTATTTGTTGTGCAATCTCTGGTTTAAGCAAAGATCTTTGGTACATTTATAAGTACTAGAACAAGACTTTTCCCTGGTCTCAGTTGGCTTGTCAAAAGACATCTCACCTTTGACCCAAGATTGTCATAATAGCCTGAGCTCAGGGGTGTGTGTGTGTGTGTGTATGTGTGTGTGTCTGCAAAGGAGAAATCAATAAGAGTAAAGAAGTCTTTCCTTTAATCCTCTCTTGTTGGACAGTTCGAGAAAGCAAGATATACATCAGGCAGTTTGTCGAGTCTTATTCGCTGTTAGAAAGGAAGTTAAAACAAATCATCCAAGCAGGGAGAGCTGCTAAAAAGTGGTTTTACACCATCTTTTAAAACTGAAATTCCTCAAGTGAACGCTGAGTTTCTTGTATGATGGACAATCATGTGTTTTTTCCCGTAGTGTTGTAAAACTATGATCCAAGTTTATGTGCTCTTTTGGAAGACCAGAATAAGTAGAAAACACCTTTTACTGAACATCAGACTAGATAAATGTAATTTTTCACAACCTCTCTCGAGAGGTATAGGCTGCTTTGTCACTTTTTTACAACATCACCTTCTGTTGTAGCATCTGTTGTTTGTGCGAGGAAGGGAGAATGTGTTTAAATTTCCTCTCTAATTCATATTCATGCAAATTATTTTTTTGCAGTGAATTCAGAAACACTTTACAATAAAGTTGTATACACTAGTTAACAGTTTACAACATTTATTAATCTTGGTAAATTTCAATGTACAGTTTTAGCATTAAAAGCACTATTTACTCTGTTCTCAAGCTTAATCTGCATGCTAGTGTACTCCTAAAAGCTGACAAAATAAACGTATTATTTTTACTTATTATATTATTTTTGTATTATATATTAAAATTATTTTTACAGACTAAAAATCTTGATTATGGTCAGGGGACATGATTAATTGTGTAAACGTTTTAACGCGTAATTTTTTATGTAATTAATCACACTGAATTTATGCGTTAAATTGACAGCCCTAATTTTACATTTATGGCAAACATTCAGATATATGCAAATATATAACACACAGTATTCACAGTGTGCCATGGGAGTGTATGGTCGCTGCAGAGCTCTTTTGGTGCACTTTGTTCCACTATTAAACACAATTTCTAAAAAATTCAGTTGAAATAACATGGACTGCATATACAGCCTCAAAACTCACGATATGTCTGTCTTTACAGGTTTATAAGTTAACGTTAAAAATCTATTTGTCTATAGAGAAAATGAATGCGATTTTTACTTCCAGAACCAGACTGTTGCACTCTGTTGCCAGTCAGTAGCAAGTTGAACTCGGGACACTCTCATTCGAGAGGGCATTTCTTTAGACGAAAATATTTATATATATATATATATATATATATATATATATATATATATATATATATATATATATATATATATATACACCCCTGAGCAGAACATAATGTGCAGTAATAAGGAATATTCCTACTAATGGTGCTATTCAAACTTGAAGTACCCACTGTTTTCAGTAGGGGGCAGTAAGCGAAACTCCAGCTGTATCAGCAATGCACAGCTGTACAGAGAACAAATCACACTTACCGACAGCAGACAGCACAAGATGAGAACACGTTCTTGTCCTTCAAACATTTCAAACTATGTTTAACTTGACACAGCAACCTAAAAATGCTGTGTTTATGATGCAACGCAACCAAAGTGAGACACTCCAAAAGCGTCCATCTGATGCATGTGTACATTGACACGTCCCTAGACAAGCCCTTATAGTAAATCTAAAACTTGATTGACGGATTCAATTGCAAAATGGATTGCTGTGCATTGTTGGCCAATGATTGGCTTATGTTCAATAATATGGAAATAAACAATATATTGCCTTCAAAGGCACTTTTTGTTTTGTCTTTTTTAATGCTTTTTTGTTTTGTTATTTGCTAATGTATTGCATTTTAATATTCTGAATTATATATATATATATATATATATATATATATATATATATATATATATATATATATATATATATAGATATATATATATATTTTTTATAATAATTTAAATGTAATAATTTAATCATTATTTAATTACTGTTCTTTGAGGGGCTTTCTCTGCAAATTTTTATATATGTGATTAATGAATAGGCATGCCATATAATTAATTTGATTAAACATTTTAATCCATTGACAGCCCTACTTAAACAGCTATCAATCAATTGATTTATATTTTTCCATTATTTTTAAATCGATTATGTCATTCGCAATGCTTCATGGGATTATAGTTCATTCCATCATTAAAGACGAAGATGTACAGTCTTGTACCTTTGTCTTTTTGTCTGATTTTCAAGATAACTTGTTGCTTCAAATCAAAGTCTGTAATGTTGTGAGTCACTTCTGAACTAGCTGGTTTGGTTCCTGGCTTACAACTTTCTTATGAATGATATTTATTTTTAATCCAGATGGAAAAAACTGAATACTTCTCTATTTGCTGGGCTGTAATGTAAACTAAAGGCTGTAATGTAAAACCCTTTAGTATGTCCTGCCCCAACTTGCTGTTTCAATCATGAATATGTCAACACAGGAGTGTAAATTGCATTTGTCAAAAAAGTGACTGAATATCACAGGGGATTAAATAGACCTCCAAATAATCAGATGGTTTTTGCAAAGATATCTCTCTGTTGTATAAACTTTATTTCCATTTTGCTTTTCTGGGTCTTATTTTTGGTTGTTTCGAGCTGAACGGCATGGTGTTAGTCGTGGCCCTTTAGAGATATGTGTAAGTGAATGTGACGCATGACTAAATCAAGACTGATGTGACAGGATGGAAATGTCAACTGAGAGAGCCAGCAAAATGTCAACAGAGCATGTGAGGGCGACCGAGGGCCACACAAACACACACATGCACGCTTGAGCACACGACACTGTCTGATATAGACACTGCACACACACACACACACACACACACACACACACACACACATGCCCTGCATCCCTATATGCATGCTTACTACATACAGTAGAATGCAAAGAGCTGTTTGTGAAAGATGCATGATACAGAAAGTGAAAATACCGGCATGACTGACTCCATCTGCTGAGATTCTGAAGTGAACAAAAAGTGGACATTTTTTAACGTTTTTCAAATAAAATGTCCGTCTCGTTTGTCTTGCTAAGGCTAATTTCATAGCTAATATTTTATGCATCCTAAATACACACAATTAAACAAACTTTTCACATATTTTGCATAATTTGGCTAAATAACAGCTTGATTGGAAATGACGCCCAATAAAAAAAGTTATATTTCCCTTGATTTTTCTTGATCTTATCTTCAGCATGCTCTTCACTGACACTTCTGTCCACTTGGTTAACAAGTACACTAACTTCTGACAAAATAAAGGCTACATTATTATTAGAGGCTACACTGGTTGTGATGGAAATAACTCCACAACTGTGGGACAGTCGTAATGTTAAAAAAAAAATGATGGAAATCATTTTCACACAATGAATTTTGAAATTGTCTATGTCTCATAATTTATGCTCATAGATTATCATCATTTTAAACATGTAATATTTTGTATTTTTATAATGGATTTTCACAGTTAAATATTGAAAGTCTCAGTCTGGGACAAGGATAGAACAGTAAAATCAATCAAATAAAATAAAAATGCATTTTAAGAACTGAAAATATTCTATGAAGGCCTGGAAAAAGTTTCTAAGTCAGTTTTAATGAAACCTTCAATATTTTCACTAAAAATGAATACAATTATTATTTTATTTTTTCTCACCAAAACCTATCGTATGTCTTCAGAGGACTTGAAATATGGTGTATGAGTTGCACTTTTATTATACTTTTGAAGCTTGAAAATAAAGACGGATTATTATTAAAGTTTGTCTTTTTATGCTCCATAGAAGAAAGATATTCATACGGGGTTGTGTAAATTATGGCTGCAATTAAATTCATGGGTGAACAATTTTTATTTTATGACAATGTTTACCCTTAAAGGTATACCCGTTCATCCAGAAATGAAAGTTCTGTTATTATTTACTCACTCTTGAGTCGTTCCAAACCTGTATAAACTCTGCTAAAAAGACACCTACACATGTATCTCCTGTTATTCCCCATTCTGAAGAACACACTTTGTGTCCTCCCATACTTCTGTTTTCATGAACACATTTGTCACCTGTCAGATTGAATCTGTCACTCTTTCCATTCAACAGCGCAGCATTGCGTCACCTTCTCTCTCTGTGAACTGACACATGAGGACGGACACATTTTTTTAGTATGGGCAACTTTTTAGGATGCGCAGACTTAAACTATTCTTTGCCATTGATGCAGCTTTCCTTTTTTACGCTAATATAAAATTTGTCTCATACTTTGCACTTTGAATGCCATTTTCAGAGTTTCTCGAGAGCGAAAGCTGTTTGGCACGATGGGAATTTGATTGACGACTCCAAACAAAACATCGTTTGGCTTTCATGTTGGACAGCACGTCTGGAGTCTGTCAATAGCACAAGGTTGTTTTCACAGACTAGCATCTGATTTGTTTTTCTCTCTTATGCCACAAACGTTTTCCTTGTCCATGCGCTCCCTCGTTGCCTGTTGGCTGGATTTTAGTTGCAACCGAACATATCGCACAAGCACAGGGCATTGTTCATTGTTATTCTGTTTGTTTGGGGATGTTTTTGGCATTGGTGGTACTTTTTCTGCATTCAAAACTATTTGACTTTTCCACTACTGTTAGGGAGAAACATTACAACATGTTTCCATGTGGAAACTTAAGCCACACTTAAAAATGTTTGAATTGCATTAGATAAATAAATGAAATAAAATAAAAAAAAATCACACTTATCATGCAATATCAATTAATATAATATAACTGTTCATTGTCTTCATGCAAAGATTTTTTTTTTACATTTATTTATTTGTTTGTTTGTTAAACATAATACAATTAATTAATTTAAAGATTATTATTCATTGCTATTTTATGATATTTAATACATTTACTAATGTTAACATGTAGAACCTTATTGTAAAGTGTTCAAATACATTTCTAAATCCTCTATAAATCTACAGTACATGCTGAATTTACTTTGCTGTTTTTTAGGAAATAAGGTGTTGTTTGGTTATGGTAATGACTCCATTCCAGATATTTTTAAACCTTGGAAGGGGAAAAAGATTTGTTGCCTTGCATGACGGTGTGTACTGTATTTATGAGAAGGAGATTGCCTTTGAAAGAAGATTTACACGTACAGTCAAGCCACAATGTCATAGTGCTTTTACTCAGCAAAAACACTCCTCGTCTCTGTGAACGGCTCTCGTAACGCGAGCAGTATTCATCAGGAAGTCAAGCTCTCACGGCACACATGACAGTGATGTATGTCCTGTATGATGGTTCGCTGGTGTGCCTGTATCCATGTGCATTAGTTGAGTTGTTGCTGTAGTTTTTCATTGTTTTTCTCTGTTTGTCAATGTTAGTCGCATTCATATATCTGCAGTTTCAACACCAGTCTGTAGAAGCAATAGGAAATTTCTCGAGAACTTTAGAGTTGCGTTGTTTTTGCTAACAACTTGAAACAGGCTCAATTTATATATGAATGAATCTCACAAAACCTCTCAAGAACACATCCGGGTCACATTTCACCTCAAAATCAAACGAAAGAAATAACAAATTATATTTTGCATAAAGAAAATGAAGCCTATTTTGAAGCTCTTTGTGATGCAAATAATGCAGCTAATCAGTAGACTACTGTAATTCAGAAAAATCTAATTTTCAGTGATGTAATGCGAAATAAATGCTATATTGTTTAAGTTTTAAAGTACAGTTGTAAACATCCAATTTGATCGTATTTGTTTAATTGACTTTAACTGAACCATTTAATCAAATGTAATTAATTTAATTATTATGATCTTAATACAGTCTTCATATATATATATATGTGTGTGTGTGTGTGTGTGTGTGTGAGCAGTATAATGTATTTATATTAATAAATATAATGCTATATTGTTTCAATTATAAAGTGAATTTGTAAAGTGCAATTGTAAACATCATGATAGTATTTGCACTGAATCTCATGTAATTATCTGATCAATTTGATTAATTTAATAATGGTAATTTTAATGGTAATAAAATACACAAAATAATTACGCATTTCTATTTCATAACATAATTTACATTAAATTGTATTAAGTAATGTTTAACAAAATGAAATTATAAAACATTAGATATTTTAGGCTTTATTCTTTTGATTTTGTTAAAATATATTACAAATAAAAACATTTGTTAAAGGCTTTTTTGAGTGTTATTTATTTATTTATTTTTGTGCATTCTTCATTTTCTTCATGCAAAATAGAATTTCTTCTTAATAAACCAAACCTGATGATCCATGCAATTCCAGCCAGGAAATCGAACCATTTGTTCAAAGGAGTTAACATGGTTAATGTCAAAATACAGTGACCTAGCAAAAATATAGATTCTTAAATATTTCTTGTTCATTTTATGTCGAAATAGTCTTTGTTAAAAATGTTCTAAATAATAAAATGTTGTTTATTCCCACGTTTAAATTAGATTGTGAATCCCAGATTTTAATATGGTCTCAGAATTTTGGACCCCACTGTATATTCTATACAGTATTTGCAAACACTAGTCTTAAATATCAATTTTTTCTTCTCTCATTGACCCTGTAGACAACACCGCGGGCATCAGGACGCAGCGTTCTGGATTTAACCGTCAGGAGCAAAACGTTTACCTGTTACCCATCCTGGTGGTGGACAGCGGCCCTCCCGCCCTCAGCAGCACGGGAACACTCACCATACACGTGTGCAGCTGTGACACGGACGGAGCTATCCAGTCCTGCAACGCCACGGCTTACGCCATGTCCGCGACGCTCAGTCCCGGCGCTCTTATCGCACTGCTGGTCTGCATCCTCATTCTCATAGGTAAAACATCTAATGCATACAGTAGATCATATAAGGAAGATTATCAGTTATTTTCAAATGTAATTATTAATATTTTTTTTATTCTTTCTTGAATCCCAGCTTAAAATGCAGGGTCAACTATAAGTAAGTCATTCGAAGGGGTCCTGGGTATCTCAGCGAGTATTGACACTGACTACCACCCCTGGAGTCGTGAGTTCGAATCCAGGGTGTGCTGAGTGACTCCAGCCAGGTCTCCTAAGCAACCAAATTGGCCCGGTTGCTAGGGAGGGTAGAGTCACATGGGGTAACCTCCTCGTGGTCGTGATTAGTGGTTCTCGCTCTCAATAGGGCATGTGGTAAGTTGTGCGTGGATCGTGGAGAGTAGCATGAGCCTCCACATGCTGTGAGTCTCCACGGGGTCATGCACAACGAGTCACGTGATAAGATGCGCGGATTGACGGTCTCAGAAGCGGAGGCAACGGAGACTTGCCCTCCGCCACCCGGATTGAGGTGAGTAACTGTGCCACCACGAGGACCTACTAAGTAGTGGGAATTGGGCATTCCAAATTGGGGAGAAAAGGGGATAAAATAATACAAATTAAAAAAAAGTAAGTAAAAAGTAAGCCATTCGAGGGTTGATTGCCCTGAAAAGTGTAAACATTCTACTTGTTTGAGCAGCAACATTGGCTCAACCAATTGCTTGAGTTTGGGGCAGGACTATCTGTTTGCTTGACCAATGGTAAATGGGGGGAGTGTTCAGGTAACCTTAAAAAAGCCAACATATTGTTCTATACTTAAAGCTTACACCCTGTCTGCTATACGCAATCGATGCTGTGCCACATTGCAGCAAATTGTGGCTATCAACACTGGACGTGTAGAAGTGACAAGTGTAAAAAAAAAAAAAAAAATAAAGTCTTTAAACTGTCGACATGACACAGTGCAATGTGCCGGTCGCATCCAGTGTAGACAGCATCATTGATTAAAATGGAGCATTGTGCGTTTGTCACATCATGCTGCTCACGTCAGATGTAGACAATGTTACTAGGGTTTTATCCAAAATCCCTAACCTAAGTCCAAAGATATTAAATTAATAAATAATTATGAGATTCCGAATTGTCAAAAGCATTTAAGTCTTCATAGAACCTGTAATTACAGGTTATAAACTCGGAATTTTATGAAAGTTGCGGCATGCAACCAATATGGCAGCAGCCTAAACTGTTGAAGGTAGTTTACATATAGTACTTATTGATATTACATTGTTAATTAGAGGTGAATTAATGAATTAATGTTTGATGAATATTTTGCAGTAATCGACAACAAAGCCATTTTGGCGTTATGAGTGATGAACAGCTCCGAGTAGAATTACAGTGTTGCCATTTTGCAATTACAATAATTTCAAAATGACATGAATGCAGCATTAGTTTAGAGAAATCTGTCGGTTGAGACACACTGTATTCTACATTTCAGGAACTGAAAGGGAGAGAATTCTTAATTTCGGAATTTTGCCCAACACTTTTATGTTTACTTCCAAATGCTGCTGTTGTATCTTTTAATAGTTCGTCATCATTATTTTAAACCTTTTTCATGAGTTCAAATGCAGAAGGATGCAAAAAAACAAAACTAAAATAATATAAAAGCTGATTAATATTTCATCCGGCGTCCTCCACTGACTCTATCCTCGATCAGGTGAAAGCTTTTGTTTAGTCAGAGAGTGCACACAATTTGGGCCTGAATGAGTGACATGCAGCCTCTCTACTGGAGTATGGGTGAGTTGAGAGATGCTCGGGACATCAGCACCGCTGTCCTAGTGGAGCACGCATGCTTTAAATAGACCAACTTTACCAGATATCCACGGCCATTCCCATGTAGAAAATCCATTGGATTGCTGTTCTGTTGCCATCACTGAAAGTTTTATGACTCAGTGCTCTCTCTCTCTCTCTCAGTATATCTCTTTTTATTTCTCTCATCTGCTAGGGCACATCAAAGCGACGTAATCGCAATCCACTAAGCAGAAGTCTTTTTTTTTTCTTGTTTGCTCATCCGGTGCATTTTTCCAGAAGAAAATAATTTCTGTATCTTGCACAGGTCATCAAGCAAATCCCTTGCTCTTTAATTAGTGCTGTTTGTTAAGGACAGCATCACTTTCTTTATTGTTTATACTACGGTTAGGGATTTGCCGGTATTTTAAGTCTTGAGCACTGCGGTGGGAACGTAGCACCCATATACCATGCAGCCCTACTAGCATGTTGGCTAGACGATCGGATAGGTTTCATGACATTGTGTCATCATCCAAACCTTCCTTGAACCCCCTACCATTGTTATTAGATCAATTTTTGGCATGATAAGGATGGAATGAAAACAAATTACTGCCTAAATAGCTACAAACAAACAACCCCTCCATTAGCGATGTGATGAATCCATTTGGGCGCATCGAGACATCTGCACACATCCGTCCAAATTACAGCCCATCTGCTGCCCAAGGGTGAATTAGCCTTCTTGTCAGGTCCGCTTATCTGAACGTCTGCACGGCAAGGAGTCGCCACATGTTTCGCAAGGGAAGGTACATAATATGGTTCCTCGCCCGTGCCTTTAGTACGACCATGAACCAGATGTCCCGGTGGGTGTCAGGATTCGTAGCTCATTCCAGATGGATGAACTCTGTCACTGTGTCTGTTAGATCAGTGGTTTTCAACTGGTTTTGCTTCGGGACCCATCGCATTGTCCCATTTAGAAATCTGATATATGGAAATCAGTGTCAGAAATGAACTTTTACATTAAGGGGCAATATTTGCCCCCTTGATTTGATTTTCAGGAGCATTTTTACTTTTAAGTGGGAATATTATTTTCTAACCATTTAAAACATAAACTGTCTCCGTTTATCTCAAATACTGTACGTCAATTTGATCAATTCATTAATACAAATTCTTAAGACTGAGAATTTTCTTAACTCTTACCCTAGAGACGCAGCCACATTTACCTTTGCACACCGAAATTCTGAGAGCAAAAATACAGTCATCTCAATGAGAATCTGCTTGACTGTATATTTATCAATATTCACAATGGATATTATTTAACAGGTGAGCTTCTTCTTCTCTCTACTTCTACTCTCCCATAGTATAAAGTGCAGCTTTAAAAAGATGCTACTTGGCAATTCGTTTTATTTTTTCAACATCCACCCACGCCTTCTTCACCCACAGAAAGGTAAATGTGACCACGCCTTTAGAAATAAATAAACAGCAACCCATATTTTATGCTATACTTTATATAAATAAGACTATACTATTAAGATCTAAATAAAGATGTAACAAATAAAAACAGACGAATGCATTAAGAGGCATTTTTTGCCCCCGTAGTTTTGTTGGCATTTTTGCACCAAGCCCCTCTTTATTTCTGACCCTGACAACAATATATGTAAAACACAAATATAATACATATGTTTATGTATGGTTTTCACTGATTTTACTCACATACTTGTTCATACTGTATATGTAATGTAACCGGTCCTGCTCAACCCGCTTCGAGCGGGATTCGAACCGGCATCAGCCAGCATGGGAGGCGGGTGCTAACAAGGAGGCTAAAGGCTACAGACCCTAGCGTCAGTCGCTAGTGCACCTCTTGAGGCCAGGGGAGTGAGGTTTACACATATCGCACAGCTATCACGTACCAGCTGACTCCCGTTACATAACATATACTGTATTTCAAAATACTACAAAAATGGCTGGTTTCATATGTGTAACATTGGCTGTATTTTCCTAAATCATGGTGGATATATGTGCCCAAATATATGAACTATTATTTTACATATACTGTATGTTCATAAATGACCATATATCAGATAAAACAGAACCACAATTGTTTACTGTGCAAAAGTAAACAAAAATATCCCTATAATCAAACTTCCAATCAAAAACCAAAAGAAATGTATTAATTTTACCAACCGCACAGGTCCAACAATATGTGGTATTAACATAACAGCGTTGATGACACTTCCTCAGCTGTCATCCTTCCTTCAAATATTCGATTACGCATTGTGTCATGTATACTTTGGCAGAAAGACTGACAATGCTAAATCCCGCTGTGGCGTAAATATATATAGAACAATTTGCACAATTCGCATTGTGGTCCACACAAACCATTTTTTCCCTCGCATCTTTTCAATACACAGCTAGTCGATTCTCCCATTGTCTTCAGCTGTGTACTGAGTCTCATTTAGTATGCATCATGCACTGCAAATGCAGTCCGTGTAACTCAATTCACTTTACCTGGCTCAAGGCCATTAAGAGTGCTTGATCATGCCGAAATCGAAGAACAACATGAAGGGATAGTGTGGTCAAATGCTTATCTGCCACAGGCTTTGGAAAAGTATGGAATCAAAGAGCTGTATATTTCTGTATAAAATATCTGCCTATAGGTAAATGTGTGTAAGCGCGTATAGTATACCCATATTTGGAGACCACAGCTAAATCCACAATGTCATCTGCAATTGGATTTGCTTGCATATCTACAGTTATTTGTTAGAGAGCAAACAAGTGCAGACCTATAAATAACGCCACTGGAGACTGGAAAATACCTATCCACATATTACTCTTGAGATTATGTATGTCAGTTACACATGTACTGCTATTGTGTACTGTTATTGATGACAAATAATTTACATCTCTAAACGTTCCCAGTCTCACTTATCAGCTTTTCTCGCTAACATGGAACCTTCTCTGCTATCCAAGTTCTCTAAAAAGTTCTCTCAAAGTTATGAACAAACGTTCTTGCAGTAACGTTAATAGAACGTTCTTTCAACATTTTCTGTCGTTAATAAAACGTTACTGGAACGTTCTTTAAACATTACTAAATTGTAAAAAAAATTCCAGGGCTTTTTTTGTTACGTTTTTTTTTTATGGTCAAACATTACAAGAACGTTCCTACAACCAAGAACAAATGTTCTTAAAACATAAAAAAAAAAAAAAAAACTGAACGTTTTGAACATTCCCAGAACTTTCAAATAACGTTTTAACAACCTATAGGGAAGGTTAGGAAATTGTTCTTAGAGCATAAAATTGTTAGCGGGGCAGCTCGCGTACGCTATGAGTACATACGCTACGTCTTTGACTGTTGTGCCGTATCTTGCTGGTTTTCAAATTCTTGTTGCACTCCGTTTAGGTTTTTTAACGCAAAATGAATTCATTCTGAATACCTCTTAAAACTTCACATTAACCTTATAACGCTGTATGTATCAAATATGATATACAATGTTTGATGGCTCCTGTCTCAATCTGTTTTCAAGCTGAAAAGCCAAAAAAACATATGGTATGTAAGTTTCACATGTTTATGACACCATCTAGTGGTTATTTGTGGAAAAATTGGTTTCAATGTTTATATTGATCCATTTAAAATGCCGTGCGAAAGTGACTCTTATGTTGGGATAAACGACAGCTGATTTGAACAAACTAAAAGTAACAGTAATGATTATATTGTTACTGATATATTAAAATGAGTATTTACCGAATATAAGCAACTTGTGCTTGGTTAAAATTTTGTATATTATTTTATTTTAAAAAAGCCAGTTGAAATGACATGTATCCAATATGATACATCAGGCTTTGGGGGTATATCTCTCAATCACCATTACATTACATTCATGCCCACTATAAAAAGATGAAAAAAAAAATCTGAGCTTTGAAAATTATGATATATACAGTCATTTTAAGTGTGATCTAATATTTCTGTCTATTTTCATATATGCAGCCTTCTCTGTCATTATAAAGATCTCATTATTTTACATTACAAGCTATGATGATGTCATCTTACTATAAGTTCAATGTAAATATGCGTTTGATGGATCGGGCGTATTTGCCCGTTGCGCTGCATCTAGCTAGTTTTCAACCTCTCGTGCAGGAGCGTTGCGTTTTTTTTAAATGCCGTGTCAAGTTAAAAATCTGTCATTCGTTGCATTCTAGGTTTTTTTACGCAAAATGTGTTTGGTCTGAACAGCCCCTAAAACTTTGCACTCTCTCTATCCACAAAGTGGTCTGCGAATTTGTTAGCGAGTAAACAATTTCCATTTATTCTTTCACAAGTCAGTTACGCAGATTAATACGGCCATCATCTTTTCTCGTCCAACATGTTTTAAGATAGATAAAAGCTAACAGGAAGTGCCTGGTGAAATAAATAAACAAATGAAAGTATAATATTAATACTTCTTTCGCTGGTTTATCTTGTGCAACATGAAAGGAACGTTATGAAAGGTTATGAAACTCCAGCTGCATGCGGCAGCCCCTGAATTGGAAATTGCCATATCAGATTTATTTGTCATTTTCAGAAAGGGCTGAGTGTTGTGTTCATTTGTGCCATGTTTATACACAGCTTTGTCAGGTTTCATATTGTCAGAGCTGCCTGCAAATCTCTGTCTAGATGGATCGTCCACTCTGAGCAAAATTAGCTTCAACCTCACAGCTAGAGCTCTCAGACTTTAATACACTGTTATGTGCTGTGCTAGAAATATATATATATATATTTATTTATTTATACTTTATCTGCCATCAGTTGTGTGTGTGTGTGTGTGTGTGTGTGTGTGTGTGTGCGAGCGTGCACACAAGAGTGTTTTGTCCTCAAATAAACTTTTTTTGTGCTTATATAATTCGCACTCTTGTACCTTCCGGAAAGCAATAGACTGTGAAGTTCACAAAGGAGTCTGGAAATTGACATATGTCAGTTCAAGCATATCAAATAGGTTTTCGCAGAACTGCTTTATGTTACCCATTCTCTGACAGCAGACTTGTTAGGCACTAAACATGATCAATTGACGTACTGTATATCAGACCGTAGTTTTTCTAGTGGTTTGAGTTCAAGTGCACAGTAAATAAAGTGCTTTTTCATAAATTGCACTGCTTTTTTGTCCTCAAGGGACCCAGACTTTCTTTTTTGTCCTCTTTAAAGGACATTTGTTTTTTATGAACTGCTCCAAGACCATATATGACACAGATAGATTTTTTTTTTTTTCCTGTCCTCAGGAGGACACATCAGAACATTTGTCACTTACTGTATTGGAGATACAGAACTAAGTGAATAGGTCAATATTTTGTATGAAATATGTCACTTTCCTATGAAACTTTGGGGAAAACTTTCATTATTGCAATATATATATATATATATATATATATATATATGAGAGAGAGAGAGAGAGAGAGAGAGAGAGAGAGAGAGAGAGAGAGAGAGAGAGTACTGTGCAAATGTTTTAGGCACATAAGATGTTTCACAGAAGCATTTGTCTTCAGATGGTTATTTATATCTTCAGCTTTAGTGTGTCAATAGGAAATATAAATGTTAGACTCACAAACATTACTTTTGCAAATAGAAGAACAGGGAGCCCTGCAACAGATGTCACGCCCCCACAGAGCCCCCCACTGAACATCGAGTCAGTCTGAGATTACATAAAGAGACAGAAGCAATTGAGACAGACTAAATAGATAGAAGAACTGTGGTGAATTCTTCAAGAAGCTTGAACATCCTATCTGCCAACAACCAAGAAAACTGTGTCCAGGTGTATCTAGAAGAATTGGTGCTGTTTTAAAGGCAAAGATGGTCACACCGAATATTGATTTAGCTTTTTTATGTTTACTGGACTTTGTATGACATTAAGTGATACATGAAAACTATTTATTTAATTATTTTTGAAGACATCCTCACTATGCAACATTTTGTGCCTAAAAGTGCCTAAAACTTCTGCACAGTACTCTGTGTGTGTGTGTGTGTGTGTATATATATATATATATAGTATTTATTTATTTATTAAAAGTTGCCACCAAAACAGGTGTAAGGACCCAAAAATTCACCCCAAAATCCATGTGACTTTCTGTCTTCTGTTGAACACAAGAGGGGAAATTCTAAATAATGTTTATGACGCCGCTTTTTTTTTTCTTTCATTACAACAACAGTGAATGGTGACTGAGGCTGGCTGTCAGTCCCTAAAATTCATTCCTAACATCTCCTTTTGTGTTCCAGCGACAGAAACAAAGTCATACTGGTTTGAAACAATCTGATGGTGAGTAAATTATGACAGAATTTAAATTTTTAGGTGATCCATCCCTTTAATATGAACAATTAGACACTATGTTTTTGGTTGAAAACACCCATTTTCCTGTTTATACAAATTTCATGAAAAAAGTAAATATCACATAAACAAATCATACTGTGATATCTTTCATGACCAGTGTTTGCTAAATTACTCAAAGTAGTACACTACAAATTACTAATTACTTCTTCAAAATTTAAATCAGATTATTAATCTAAATATTTTAAAGGGATAGTTCACCCAAAAATGTAAATTCTCTCATCATTTATTCATGATCATGTCATCCCAGATGTGTATGACTTTCTTTCCTCAGAACACAAATGAAGATTTATACAATGCAAATGAATGGGTGCCAGAATTGTTATGCTCCAAAAAGCACATAAAGGCAGCATAAAAGTAATCCATATGACTCCAGTGTTTTAATCCATATTTTCAGAAGTGATATGATAAGTGTGGGTGAGAAACAGATCAATACTTAAGTACTTTTTTGATAGAAATTCTTCTCTATACCCAGTAGGGGGCGATATCTGTTTCTTACCCACACCTATCATATCGCTTCCGAAGACATTAATTTAACCACTAGAGTCTTATGGATTACTTCTATGCTGACTTATGTGATTTTTGGAGCTTCAAAGTTTTGGCACCCATTCACTTGCATTGTATGGACCTACAGAGCTGAAATATTCTTCCAAAAATCTTCGTGTTCTGCAGAACCGAATGAAGTAATCAACAAAATTACTTTATCACTTCAACGATTAATTACATTTAAGTTACTTTCTTGTGTGAAAGTGCAAACAGACATACATATAATTTTAAAAAAATGTATTATACATAATTATATTATAGTAAGTCAGCAACTGTAATCTAGTTCCAAAAACGTTTTTTTCCCCCTGTTGTATAATGTGTAACCTCTCAGAATCCAGCTGAAAAAGTTTTTTCCAGCTTAATAAGGAGAAAATAAAGCTGTGTTTGGGGGAACTGAGGCTACTTCTACAACTTGCATGATATTTTAAAATATATTTAAAAAAGAAAGTCTCCTATTAATTAAAGCAAGAGCTTTTCTAACTCTGCACTGGTATAAATGTTTTCATATAGACATGTCTCTTAAAACGCCGGATTCTTAAGTGCTCCTTAGCTGTGTTGTGTTATCTTCTAGTCCAACTTCTAAAGCAAGCTTTGATTTTGTCCTCAGATGGAAAGATGAAAGAATGTCAAGCTGGCCCCAAACGTTTCACTCGCAAGATTACAACACGAGCCAAGACAATGACACTCTTACAACAGTTATAATGATGTAAAATGGACAGCCTTTGATCAGACATGTACCTTGGGGGAAACTTGCTCAATTAAATATTCAGATAATCACTTATGGTGCAGTGAGTTTCGTTTTATAGTAAGTCATTATGCCATTAAAAAGCACAAACACGTGCTGAGTGACTCCAGCCAGGTCTCCTAAGCAACCAAATTGGCCCGGTTGCTAGGAAGGGTAGAGTCACATGGGGTAACCTCGTTTTGGTCGCTATAATGTGGTTCGTTCTTGGTGGGGCGCGTGGTGAGTTGAGCGCGAATGCCGCGGTGGATGGCGTGAAGCCTCCACACGCGCTATGTCTCCGTAGCACGTGATACGTGGTGGTCTCAGACGAGGAGGCAACTGGGATTTGTCCTCCGCCACCTGGATTGATGCGAATCACTACGTGACCATGAGGACTTAAAAGCGCATTGGGAATTGGGAATTCCAAATTGGGTGAAAAAGGGGAAATATCCCCCCCACCCACCCACCCACCCACAAACAAACTCAGACAAATATTTTATTATGAAAAGTATTACATAGATAGTGTGTTGATAATTGGGTGCTGCTTGTATTTTTAATTTCTAGTCAACATGAAATCAAAATGTAACTTATTTACTTTATTTACGCACGTTCATGGTCTTGTTGTGCACGATTTATCAGCGCATGCTATTTCAAGACAAAATGCTTTGTCTTCGTAATCGTTCATCAAAATGTAATAACTTGCTCCGCCTCTGAAACGACTTTCATTTTCAGATGACATCACCAAGCACTCTTACTTTTTAACCACACCCCTGCAACCACCTGATCCCTTTCTGGTATGTCACGTCAACCTTTTGCTATCCAATCAATTCCCAATGAATAAAAAGTCACACCCTACGTACATTTTTTTTCTAAAAAAAAAAAAATCTAGTTTTTTTACTCCCATCACGGAAGTAAAACGCATTGTGAATGGAATTTCACATTGACTTTTGCACATTGAACAATTTGTCCTGAGGGGCAAACTAATATTTATCTAATATGACCGGGAAGTCATTTTTTATTACTGTTCACTGTATTTTCGACAAAGACAGTGCATATTTGCTGTTTACATGGACTACTTGATGCGAGCCGAAAAATGACAGCAGATATAATTTAATGTTGATTTATTGGCTAACAGAAAATGCACAAACAAAATTGAACACTGTGCGTTCTTTCATCCACATCATGAAAATGACATTGTGTATGGTGTGTTTTGTTGTTGTAACTAACTTAAACACACAGTAATTAACATAAATATCTGTTCAGCCTGTTATTTATCAATTATTTATGGAGTTGGCAGACACATTTAGTATCATCACATCACTTTTTGACAACAATGTGTCATGTCTGTCGATTTGCAAGGTTAGAATACGCAAGTAAGCTAGATTTTTCACTTTTTCGAAAGACGATGTGACTGGTTCTTGCCCATACAAAACCTGTGCAACAAATTTGAGCAGAGTTTGACTTTATGCACATGATCTGTGATGCAATGCAGTGACTACTAATGCACTCTCATAAAACAAACAAACAAACAAACAAACAAACAAAACAAAAAAAACGTCCGTCGACCTAACCCTACTTTTTCAGTACCTAAAATGTAGAACTCGTTTTGGGCTTAAGGACCTATTGTGTACATTTAAAGATGCACTAATATGTTTTGGTCCTCTGGGAACAAAACAAAAAAATAACATACTTTTTGTCTCCTTAAGGGTACAAATATGTTCCCAAAACAAGGGTACCACCCTAGTGATTGCCTTTGTACCTTAGACAGTAACATTTTTTCAGAGAGTATGACTGTATCATCAAAAAACAAACCAAAAATGTTATTGGTTGGACTTTTCTACAAGTGAAAAAAGAGACAGTGGTGATTTTCAGCACATCTATGCATGTTCAACAACAGAGAGCTTATGTGTATTTAAAATGACGCTCACAGATCAAACATATGAATGACTGTATCTGATCACAAATGTATTAACTTATTCAGATAATTCATCTTGGATTACAGCTTGATTGGTTTATTGGGAGTGATGCCGCTTTTGTTTTCTGTCTCATTCATGTATGAAGGGATTGTTTTTCTTTTCAGTTCAGATTTAATTCCATATTCATATCTGCTCTTCACCTCGGGTGAAGCTTTGTGAAGTTCTCATGCTTTGTAATCCTTTAATTAAACAGTTCTGACTCTGAATTCTGATTGGATGTGCAGCATTCAAAGCCGTTGTAAAATGCTGATCTATTTGTCTGTCTACCCCTTGCAATGACCTAGCAATCACTCAGAACCCTTAGCAATTGTCTTTCGATGCCCAAGCAGCCCCAAACACACCTTGGCGACTGCCTAGGAACCAGCAAAACACCTTAACAACCAGCTTGCAACTGCCTAGAACTCAGAAAACCTTAGCAAATGACTAGCGACACCTTAGCAACCACTTGCAGCTGCCTAGTATTTAGAACACGTTAGAACATGCCTAGCGATTCCATAGCAACTACCAAAAACACCTTAGCAACCACCTAGCAACTGCCTAGAACTTAGAAAGCCTTAGCATATGCCTAGCAATTCTGTAGCAACAACTGAAAACACCTTAGTAACCACATAGCAACTGCCTAATACAGTACTAACTCAGAACACAATAGTGAATTCCTAACAAATCCATAGCAGCCACTGCAAAAACACCTTAGCAACCATCTAGTACTGATTCAAAACACCTTTGCAAACAGCTTGTGATTCCATAGCAACCACTGAAAACACCACAGCAACCACATGGCAACTGCCTTGTACTTATTTAGAACACCTTAGCAAATGCCTAGAGATTCCATAGCAACAACCAAAAATCACCTTAGCAACCACCTAGCAACTTCCTATACTCAGAACTCCAAAGCAAACACTTAGCAATTCCATATCAACCACCTAAAACACCTTAGCAACCACCTAGAAACTGTCTAGTACTCATTCAGAAAACCTTAGCAAATGCCTAGCGATTCCATAGCAACCACCAAAAACACATTAGCAGACGCCCAGCAATTTCATAGCAACTATGCAAAACATTTTAGCAACCACCTAGCAACTGCCTAGTACTAAGAACACCCAAGTAAACGCCTAGCAAATCCATAGCAACCACCAAAATCACCTTAGCAACCACCTAGCAACTGCCTAGTACTCATTCAGAACACCTTAGCAAATGCCTAGTGATTCCATAGCAACCACCAAAAATCACCTTAGCAACCACATATTACTCACTCATAACACCTCAGCAAACAGCTAGTGATTCCATAGCAACCACCTAATAACTGCCAAGTACTCACTCAGAACACCTTTAACACATTTCAGTCATGACAACTCTATTAAAGATTTTGCATGTTTATGTGGGTGTGACATATTGATAGAATATTGGTCTTGGCAGACTAGATCTACTAATGCTGCTGCTCCTGCAGAGCAAGTATGGAAACTTGCTACAGCTAGTTAGCATGTGGATATGTTGCTGCTGCTGCTGCTGCTGCTGCACAATGAGACAAAACACAAGACATGCTGCAACGAGCATGTTACATGCTGCTGCACATATAGACATAAACAATCCCTGTGTAGCAGATCTAGACCGGTGAAGCTGGGGTGGAGGAGGGTTTCAGAGAAAAAATCTCTCACAGCGTGTTGCAGTGAAACCGGCTTATCTGCAAAACTGAGCCATTTAAATGTTAGACAAACAGAGATACTCAAGTTGAATGGCTACCCGACAACAAGTCAGAGGACCAATCAGCTTCCGCCATGCAAGCCAATTGGCTTAACATGTCACATGTGAGCAAGCCGATTGGCTAACAGATAACAAGTCAAAGAACCCATCAGCTTGTGCCACATAGAGTTGAATGGCTGAACTTTGGTCATGCCTAGCAACCACCGAAACACCTTAGCAATCAGCTAGCAGCTGCCTAGTACTCACTCAGAACACCTTAACAAATGCCTAGCAATTCCATAGCAAGGCTTGAATCCAATATTAAAATCTTGATCTTGATCAGATACTGTATATCAATTTCAAAATCATCACTCTCAAATCCTTCTGCATAAATGCATGAGCATAAATCAGTTCCAATGCCATTTTTAAATATCATTTTTGCCATTTCATACTTTTTCACTTTTCTCTGTTCAGCCCATGAGATTATTCATCAGGCGTTGTTCTGTAAATGCACAAGTTGAAATGCTACAGAAAGGACAAGTCTCTCATTAGAATGAAGACGTGAACGGTAATAAGATCCCAAGCTGCAAGCCACTGCCAGGATCAGTTTGTTAATATCCTCCTCATGTTGTCTACTGAGTGTACTCCACAGAGAGCAGTCGACTTCAGCTGTACATGTTTACTGAAGAGTCAGTTTGAGGTTAATGGATTTTTCTTCCCTGTTTGAGACAATTTAGTTTTCTAATAAGTAATTTTTGAGGCTGTTGCGAAAAGGGGCCTTGACACCTGTGTAGGCTTTGCATATTTAAATAACCTAAATGAATATGTCATAATAGCTTATAGATAAAAAGCTATGCAAAGGTATGTGTACACAATGCGCACCTTTAACACACTGATCTTGATGGAGTGAAAATGCAAAGGTTATTTTAGGTAACTTTCCACACCACTACTGCATTGTGAGTTTAAAGTCAATGAGAAATGGCGTTTGCAACCCATTTTACTTCCATAATGTGAACCGATAAAGAAAAGTCGTTGAAGGCGTTTACAAGACCTTACACGTTATCGGCTTATTAAGCATAATTGGTGTAAGATCATACATGTATATGTGCTCAGTGACATAATTTTAACTTGTGGCTGAAGTATTCCTTCAAAAAAGGTATATATGGTAAATTTTGATTTCATGTCGATCTGCTACATTAAGATTCTTCTTTGTTTGTCTCTTGTGGTTTCTTCCAGTCCTGGTGCTACTCATCTTGACCCTAAAGCGCCACAGGAAAGGTCAGCGCATGTCCGAAGATGAGGAAGACATGCGTGACAACGTCATCAAATACAACGACGAAGGCGGAGGTGAGCAAGACACCCAGGCATACGACATGAGCGCCCTGCGCAGTCTCTACGACTTCCCCGAGGTCAAGAGCTCAGACTCAGGTCCGGACCTTCGCTCGGTCCCCCAGTGGATCCAAAACCGGGTGACCGGAGACGGAGGGCCTGCGGACTTCTCCGTCTTCAAAGGCTACATAAGCAAGAAGGTGGAGCAAGCGGACGCAGATTTATCGGTGCCACCCTACGACTCGTTCCAGACGTATGCTTTCGAGGGAACCAGCTCGCCGGCACTCTCGCTTAGCTCCATCCGTACGTTGTCGACGATATCGGAACAGGACTTCTCCTACCTCAGTGATTGGGGACCTCGCTTCAGGCAACTGGCAGGATACTATGCCCCGACCCAGCCTGAGGAGGAAGGGTCCTAGCACCATCCTTATCCTGTTGCCTGATGTCCTATACGCCATTCTCAACGACTTTCCTCTCTCGGAAGCCCCTCTCATGGGTCTTGGAGCCAATATTTCCCTGTTGTCCTTGCCCAAAGTTCCGAAGTGATATTTTGGAACCCAGTTGGTCCAGTCAGTTTTAGTTTCACTCAATACACTGTGTAAAGTGACTTCTTATCTCGTAGAAAAGTACACTGTGAAAAGTTAAGGACAAATATTAAAGGGGATGAGTTCAGGGCAATGGCACTGGGTAAAACTCCAACATCCTCTCACTGTCCTCTCAATGAGAGTGATTGGAAAACAGGACTGTACCATATGCACCACACCAGACATTCATTGTTTACTTTTAACAAATTTTTTTTTAGCTTTTTCCATCTGTGGAAACAAACACTTGTAACTCACCAAGAAAAGGAAGGATACAACGGAAAATGATTTTTTAAAATACCAGTGTGAATAAAAGTGACTTAATATGTATTTATTTAAAGAAAAACAGACCAAAAAAAAAAAAAAATGATATTTATGTATTTATTGCTTTCTATTTATTTATTCATCCTGGCAATGGACCAAAAAAATGGACACGATTTTTGAAGGATACTGTGGGTAAAAAAAAAAAAATGGTTGACCGAAAAACAAATGGGTGGGTGGGTTTGTTGAAGTTTGCAAATTATTGGTGACACAAGTAAACCATTCTTGAAAATATTTGTATTTATTTTTTAGGAACTCTTTTTGTAAAATGCTAACCAATGCTGACTGAGAAAATAAATAAATAAATGGATATAGGCGGAATCGCACACCAACATGTCAGGTCATTTTTCACCCCAAATTAAAAAGAACAGAAAAAAAAAAAAAATCTAATTTAAGAATGTTTGATGTAATGCAATCTCAATTTTTTTTTAAAGCATTTACACATCACGGCAGTATCTGCTGTTTTGCCTTTATGTTGATTTAAATGAAAAAACAACAACAATTGAATCACAATAAACTTGATGAATGCATATGACAAATATGGCAATACAATTTTTTTGGGGGTGGGGGGGGGGGTGACTTAATTGATATTAATATAGTCACAATAGGAGAAAAAAAAATAGTCCTAAAGTATGCTTCATTTTCAATAAGAAAAATCTAAAAATTTTTCTGATATCTTTTGATATTTGGGTGAATCATGTACTCGACGGGTTTCGTGAGATTCATAAGCGATTGAGAAAGCTCAAGGAATTGTGTTTTGTCCTGCCATACCCTTTGTGTGTTGTTGCTTTTGAACAGTTTATCCAGATCACTTGTGCATGTTGTGTTCTTTTGGAATTTTACATTTGTAGTCGTTTTTTAATGGGAGGATTTAAAAACAACATGGCAAAATACACAACTAGAAACAAAAGAAGCCACATAATGGGTTCTTCATCAGTTATTTTACTAATATACATGATCATTAAAGATTTGTATGTGAGCCAGAACATTTCCAGCTTCACCCACGGGTGATTTGAGTGGTTTTGTTACGTTCATTCTGTTTTGGCTTGCACTTATGAAACAGAGTGATTCGAGACATGTGCAAAGGTAATCCCCCCCCCCAGAACCAGCACCCCAAACCTTTAAAATGTCAACCCAAAAATTGCAGATGTATGGCATAAAATACAACTGAAGTGAATAAATATTTACGTTTTTCTAGAATTTTCTTGTGGCATTTTATTGGACCTCAGAATAATTTAAAGGCAGTACAACAAATATATGGTTTGTTTATTTATTTATTTATTATTATTATTTACAAATTTTTTTTTTTTTTTTTTTTTTTTGCACTAAAGAGAATGCAGTTTTTGTGTGACAGTAAAAAGACTTTGTGCCTTTTGCACATTTGTCACGAAAAAAAATTATATAAACAACCCTTTAAGTTTAGTTTTTGGACCTTGAAAAAATACTTTTATTTTATTTTATTAATTTAAATATAAAAAAATTTATTTGATTATATTTCATGTCATTTCATTACCATAATGCATCTAGACATTTTAGTTTTACATGTTTTTATTAATTAATTAATTAATTAATTATTATTATTATTATTATTATTATTAACACGCTACGTAATACAGTCGTTGTACTGCAGTAAAACTACTGTAAACAATGATTTTTTATATAAATTAGCATGCATTAAAGGCAATATAACATATGCATGGTTGTATCAACCGTGATGTAGTATACATATGAATACAAATTTAAATGTTTTATTTGTTTACTTATTTTTGCGGTAATGAGAATTTTCTGAGATTTAATGAGATTTTTGCTCAACAGTAATGACAGTTTTGGGGTAAATGTCCCTTTTGCAGATTTGTCATGAGAATCTTAAATCTTAAAAGTCCTATTTATTTATGCAACATTCACCACAGTTCTTCTATCTATTTAATCTGTCTCAATTGCTTCTGTCTCTTTATGTAATCTCAGACTGACATGATGTTCAGTATGGGGTCTGTGGGGGCATGACATCTGTTGCAGGGCTCCCTGTTCTTCTATTCTAATCTTTTCTATTTGCAAAAGTAATGTTTGTGAGTCTAACATTTATATTTCCTATTGACACACTAAAGCTGAAGATATAAATAACCATCTGAAGACAAAAGCTTTTGTGAAACATCTTATGTGCCTAAAACTTTTGCACAGTAATGTATATAAATTTCTCTCATTTGATTTTGTGGTGAAATTCGACCCGGACATGTTCTTGACACGTTTTCCTGAGATTCGCCCTGAATGTATAGAGCAGCTGCTGTAACCTGATTATGAAGATGGCAACTTTGCTTTAACACACAGTCACCAGATGTTCTCATTTTACCTCTGCTTGTTTTCTCCTTTTACTATGACTGCTTTTGATAGATATGCTCTGTATAAAAACGTGTGTCATGCAGCGACCACCTGAAGCTAGTCTAGACAGATGCAACAAAACAGTGTACACTCACTGTCAGAATACTTCGAACACAGAGATGACATTGATACAACCTACAATTATAGATAGAAAACACAAAGCTGAATAAAGGCAGAAGACGGTCTCATAGATGTAGATGATTCAGCATATGTGCTCATGTTTTATTAAAAGGTAACAAAGAGATGACAGAGTGGAATTATGTGTTCTTTGACCCTGATGCACATTGACAGTCGTCTGGCCGGATCATTACGCTGTTAAAGGAATGCCGAGACCCTGCGGCTACGAATAATGAAATCCTCATCAAGCAAATGTCACAGTGGAGACAGTCACTGACTAATGCGATTACAGATGACAAAAAGAACATGAGAGTGTTGCACATACACATTCCTACGTTTTCGATATTCACATTTCAGCATTCCAAGAAGCATCTCGATTTCATGAAGTACACATGCTAACATGTTCATTTCTTAGAATAAATCACTTATTTACACTCTTTTATCTGGCACAGACGAACCTGGGGACCTAGAAAAATCACAAATCACAAATTTAATATCTCAGTTGTTTCTCCAAGACAGCAGTGAGATTAAATGGAGAGCTGTTGCTGAAGTCTCCTGCTTCTCAGATGTTTCTCCTGAGAAAAAGACCCTAGTAATCTCACGTGTCTCCTGAGTTTCAGAAGACATCTCAGTGTCTCAGACTGTGCTCTTAATCGGCAAAATACCAAAGCCTGCTATTAAAAGTCTCAATATGAACGCAAATATTTCTCATTAGAATGCCCAAATGATCTGAGCTATGCTATCCACATTAACTGTATTGGTCTATGTCAACAATTGACTTACTTTATATCTGTCTAAATGTTTAGACTATGTTTAGTAGAAGCATCTGAGACAAAGTTGATAATTGAGATCTCCTGAGCAATGAAAGGACAACCTCTGAGAATTAACATTTTCCTTTGAGAAGGTTGATTTCAATAATTCAACAATATAATCTATCTAAGGCTTTTCGGTGGAGAAAAACACTATTCCAGTGTGAATGAGAGATGTAAACGTAGTGAAATTAATGTATTTTCAAATATTGGATGTGGCCTTATTATTAATGCAAACATAGAACATCATTATGCAACGAAAACAGGGCCAGAATGATTGTTTCAGAAACAAACACTGTTATCTTTGTGTATTATCGGAAATGTCAATATGATACGTAATCTGCAGTAAAAACCAGAGTTCTGTGTATGCATTCTTTACGAGTGTTTGTTTACTCAATCAGGATTTGTTTGCGAACAGTTATCAACTTCGATACTCATTGCCGTGCTCTGAAAATCACAAAGAATTTTGTCTACATGGATATTCAACTTTGTATTGCACTAGAATAGCAATGAGATGTCCGTGTCCACAACTGTACATTAATGATATCATTGCAGCCTGCTCTCATAAACATAACGTGGCCATGGCAAAATCTTTGCAAAACGAAATTACGTGCCTTATCACACATTCGGCTGCAGTTTCCCAGTGAAATGTCCAGCGGGGGGCGCCAAAAACGAGTAAAACGGTGTTATAATCAGACGAGGTTTTTAAGGTGAATATTAGATGGAGGTTTTCATGAGTAAAATGTACCTCCCTAACTTAAATCTTTAACCTAAACCTAACCAATAGTGATCTATAATCAAATGAGAGGTGAACAAAACAGACATCCTTTCCCTAAACCAACACCTAAACCTAATCGATAGTGTCTGTGAGAGAGGAATCATGTGGTTTCAGTTTCAATTTATTCCTAACCCTAACCCACTTTTCATACTGTTCCTCACACAATGCTTTCTTATGACATCTAAACACTTTTACTACAGCACAGGACTCATTTTAACATTTGCATAACATGCAACTACATTTAAAAGCTTGTTGGAGTGCGATCAAATTGCATGGTAGCTCAACTGAAAGAACGTTGCACTTGTGATGTAATGGACCGGGATACGAGTCCTGAAGAGCACGCGGGTCGTCACATGAGCCAAAAGTGTCATAAAAGCACCACACAGTTGTGGGGTTTTTTTATCTCAAATTTGCTTGTTCTGACACTATCGGTTAGGTTTAGGTTTAAGGTTTAGGGTAGCTAGATTTGTTTTGTTGATTTAAAACTTGATAGAGCATTAACCTTGAGAACTTCGTCTGTTTAGGAAAACATTTAACTCGCTTTTAGCGCCACATAGTGGACATATCATCTCAGAACTGCCGCGATACGTGTAATGAACCACGTAATTTCATTTAGCAAAAATGTTGCCACAGTCGCTTAATTTTCATGAGATTATACTGGTTTTGTCACAGCTGCTACTTTTTGTGTATTTTAGCACAGCTATTAACATGATCACACGGGAGGTCGATATGTTTTTTTCTGATAGTTCCGGTAAACTAGGATCGGCGACATTATACCGACTCGCAGGCCGCCATCATCTCGTATCAGATATGTTTGCATCGGCTCAAGTTCCATTGCTTACCCCTGTGGCACACCTGAAAGCGTTGCATCCAAAAGCACGTCACATCAACAGTGGGGAGAGCAGGGTTCGGATCCTGTGTTGAGACCAGGGAGTAATTGCGATTGCATAATCAGTGATGAGCGTGATTTGGATGTTCATTTTCACCTCTAACATTCAATTTTTACTCCACATACAGGTGCATCTCAATAAATTAGAATGTCATGAAAAATTCATTTATTTCAGTAATTCAACTCAAATTGTGAAACTCGTGTATTAAATAAATTCAATGCACACAGACTGAAGTAGTTTAAGTCTTTGGTTCTTTTAATTGTGATGATTTTGGCTCACATTTAACAAAAACCCACCAATTCACTATCTCAAAAAATTAGAATACGTCATAAGACCAATAAAAAAAAAAAACATTTTTAGTGAATTGTTGGCCTTCTGGAAAGTATGTTCATTTACTGTATATGTACTCAATACTTGGTAGGGGCTCCTTTTGCTTTAATTACTGCCTCAATTCGGCGTGGCATGGAGGTGATCAGTTTGTGGCACTGCTGATGTGGTATGGAAGCCCAGGTTTCTTTGACAGTGGCCTTCAGCTCATCTGCATTTTTTGGTCTCTTGTTTCTCATTTTCCTCTTGACAATACCCCATAGATTCTCTATGGGGTTCAGGTCTGGTGAGTTTGCTGGCCAGTCAAGCACACCAACACCATGGTCATTTAACCAACTTTTGGTGCTTTTGGCAGTGTGGGCAGGTGCCAAATCCTGCTGGAAAATGAAATCAGCATCTTTAAAAAGCTGGTCAGCAGAAGGAAGCATGAAGTGCTCCAAAATTTCTTGGTAAACGGGTGCAGTGACTTTGGTTTTCAAAAAACACAATGGACCAACACCAGCAGATGACATTGCACCCCAAATCATCACAGACTGTGGAAACTTAACACTGAACTTCAAGCAACTTGGGCTATGAGCTTCTCCACCCTTCCTCCAGACTCTAGGACCTTGGTTTCCAAATGAAATACAAAACTTGCTCTCATCTGAAAAGAGGACTTTGGACCACTGGGCAACAGTCCAGTTCTTCTTCTCCTTAGCCCAGATAAGACGCCTCTGACGTTGTCTGTGGTTCAGGAGTGGCTTAACAAGAGGTATACGACAACTGTAGCCAAATTCCTTGACACGTCTGTGTGTGGTGGCTCTTGATGCCTTGACCCCAGCCTCAGTCCATTCCTTGTGAAGTTCACCCAAATTCTTGAATCGATTTTGCTTGACAATCCTCATAAGGCTGCGGTTCTCTCGGTTGGTTGTGCATATTTTTCTTCCACACTTTTTCCTTCCACTCAACTTTCTGTTAACATGCTTGGATACAGCACTCTGTGAACAGCCAGCTTCTTTGGCAATGAATGTTTGTGGCTTACCCTCCTTGTGAAGGGTGTCAATGATTGTCTTCTGGACAACTGTCAGATCAGCAGTCTTCCCCATGATTGTGTAGCCTAGTGAACCAAACTGAGAGACCATTTTGAAGGCTCAGGAAACCTTTGCAGGTGTTTTGAGTTGATTAGCTGATTGGCATGTCACCATATTCTAATTTTTTGAGATAGTGAATTGGTGGGTTTTTGTTAAATGTGAGCCAAAATCATCACAATTAAAAGAACCAAAGACTTAAACTACTTCAGTCTGTGTGCATTGAATTTATTTAATACACGAGTTTCACAATTTGAGTTGAATTACTGAAATAAATGAACTTTTCCACGACATTCTAATTTATTGAGATGCACCTGTAGTTAGGATTAGGCATAGGTTTTGGTTGGGTGGTAGACTTTATAAAACAGGCATTTTTCTTTACTGTATCAATGTCTGTACAGCTGAAAACAACTCGCTTCACATCTTGCTTCTGGCGCCCCTAGCTCACACTTGCCCATACGCCTAACAACACTTACCACTTTGGCCACAGGGGGCAGTGTTATGAATTTCAGTAAGTAAAAACAAAAAAATAATAACTGAAATGCATTACCTCTCGTAACTTATTGCGTTTATATAATTTTCCAACCTGTTCTCATGAAAAGTCATAATCACAGTATAAAATGCCGAAATCACTAGTTGGCTCGTACAAAACAAAGTACAACTTTTACTCCCATTGACAAAGCAACAAATGATGTTATAACGATTTTCCGATTTTAAGTCTAAGCTCTTACCCAAACCCTAAACCTAACCATAATTTTTATATGAAAATAGGTTTTGTGTACGACAAAAGAAAGAAAAAATGTTGGGGTTTGGAATGAGACGAGGGAAGCCTATTTAAGTAACCAAATTTGTTCACTGACATCTCCTTTCTTAAAATAAAGTGTTAGATAGGAGGCTAGTTAAAATCTTAAGCCTGTATTGTATTGATTTGAATTTTGTTTTTTTATTGGTTGGCCGTATATCTTCATATAAGCCAAGTAGTACAATATCTTGCGATTTTTCTCCGTGTTGTCATGAGAGTTGTCATGATACAAGCTGTTGGTTAAAATGGTGAGGTAGTTTACTAGTTCTTCAATGTTCAGAGAATGGCATTCATATTGATGACCTGCACTGCAGTAATTATCTGATGCAACATCCACTTTGCAGATAGATGAAAGAACACCACAGCCAATTTACACTCGGTACTTCCATAGCCAGGCAGCCTAGTCTAAGCACATCACACACAGCACCCATGCACACTAATAAGGGCACGACGCCAGGGCTGAAGTTTGTGGTGCCTCAATTAACTTGCTACATTTCACTGTCACTAATGGTACAGCATTATTGCTTTGGTTGCACTGCGGTAATGTGGATGTGTTTAATGTCGGTGGCATGAGAACAGACAATGTGGCGGTCGTGGACGGATCATTATGATGTGCATTTATGATGAGAACATAGTCCCCTTGAAAGCTTCAAGATTTATCACTGGTTGATGCATCAGTATTTGAAAGATAATAATGCAAATTTGAATACAGTGAAGAAGAAATTGGTGCATATCACAAAAAAAAAAAATATGTCTAGATCAAACTTCAACTCGGGGGCCTGGGTAGCTCACTGGTAAAATACGCTGACTACTACCCCTGGAGTTCGCTAGCTTGCTGGTTCGAATCCCAGGGTGTGCTGAGTGACTCCAGCCAGGTCTCCTAAGCAACCAAATTGGCCTGGTTGCTAGGGAGGGTAGAGTCACATGGGGTAAACTCCTCGTGGTCGCTATAATGTGGTTCATTCTCGGTGGGGCGCGTGGTGAGTTGAGTGTGGATGCCGCGGTGGGTGGCGTGAAGCCTCCACATGTGCTATGTCTCCGTGGCAACGCACTCAACAAGCTTGTAATAAGATGCGTGGGTTGACGGTCTCAGACACGGAGGCAACTGGGATTCATCCTCTGCTACCCAGACTGAGGCAAATCACTACACCACCACAAGGACTTAGAGCGCATTGGGAATTGGACATTTCAAATTGGGAGAAAAAGGGGAAAAAATCCTAAAAACAAAAAAACAATAAGGTTCAATTCTTTAACATTAGTAAAAAAATACATTTGTTCATTGTTAGCTCATGTTAATTCTTAGTGCATTAACTGTATATGTTATATTGTAAAATTAGCATTAACCAAGATTAATACTGTAAAAGTATTGTTCATTTTTTAGCTCATGTTGTTAACAAATGGAACCTTATTGTAAAGTGTTACCGAAAAAACAAACAATAAATAAAAACATAAAGTTAAAACTTTACAAAAAGGTTCCATTTGTTAACATAATACATTAGCTATTATAAACTAACAATGCTTTAGCAGCATTTATAAAACGACTTGTACAAATGTTCATTGTTAGTTCAGGTTAGATCATAATGCATTAACTAATGTTCACGTATACACCTTTTTAATTAAATAAAATATAATTGTTTATTAAAATGTACATAATCCAAGATTAATAAATAAATATTAAATGAATAAAAATAAATAAATAGGCTTCATTTTCTAATAAAAAAAGTTTCTTTCTTTCCCTCTTAATTTTTGGCTTAAATACGACACGGACATGTGCTTGACAGTTTTTGTACACAGTCTGCAGTACGTTGTAATCTGCAATGAAAAAGCATTTGGTGCATATTTGGGTTCCTGCTGCTTCTGTGTAAAGTGTGTTATTTACATCATGCTGGGCTTATTTCACACTTCATCGTGTTCTTGAATGTTTGAGTTGCAGAGACGAGATATACAAATCTGACTGTCAGTCATTTGAATCCTGGAATTCAGTGAGGAGCGGTTGCACTAAAGCCATCTGTGTGCCGCAGCATCAGAGCAGAGGAGCTCACCATTATGAAGACTGAACAAGAAGCGTCTCCTCATAGGCAGTCTTATTCCAGTGGAGAGATGGAACACTCTAAAGCAGATCACATCAGATAAAGTTGATACCACACATAAAATTTCCCAACTACCTGAAAGATATCACTGAAAACAGGTGTCGTGAGAAATCATACCTGTCTCTGTGACAGCACTAGTCTCTATAAATCAAGCTTTTTGTAAGTGTTTCCATTCATCTCAATGGCAGTTGCTTGGCTGGTGTATGCAGCCCTTGATGAATGTGCATACTGACATCTTTGTAATGGGCAAAAGATGGCAGATCAGTTTCTGCCACAATGGCTCTCAATTAAGGCTAGTTGCAGTTCCATATCTGACCACAAATTTCCAATGCAAAATGGAAGGGGAGCTGTTGAGCTCTGGTGGGCAGCAGATTCTCCGCCCCACATGACAGTACAAAGTGAAGCAGAAGTTTCGGCAACATTGCAACTTAGAAATAGAATAAAACCTTTTAATTGGTCTGCTTTTCAATACATGTGCAAGCATTATGGGAAGTTTATTATGTTTTTAAGACGATTAATCTTTTGGTGGGGCTCTTCCCCACCTGCCTGTACAGACAAGCCACGGCTGCTAGTGACAATGCTAATTGGCTGATGGCACCAAAAGAACGCTCACAGTCCCAAAATATTCAAGAGCGACTATTTTGTGTGGTGACGTCAACAGCAGACAAGGAAAAATAAGTCCATTTTGCGCTTTCAAGGTTCCCCCCAAAAAAGACGACACTGGTGAAACCTCTTCCATAATATGATGAAACATTTGTGATTCATATTTTGCTTGTAATATTCAATATATTTATTTATTTGATTCTTTTAAAAGGCCATGAATGGAGAAAGATGCTTTTGGAACAACATTCGCATCAGAAGTGCGCCTATGATGCATTAAAATGCTGCGTTAAAAAAAATTATTTTCTTATTTAGTATTTTTGTCCTGTTTTCCAGGAAAATTATCTTCTTTCAAATTTCTCTGAAAACAAGACTTAATATCTTATGTCATTTTTCTTGTCAAATAAATACAGTATATCTTGTTTTAAGTATATATAGATATTTGTACTGGAAAACAAGACAAACATTTAAATCTAACACTAACCAATTCCAAAAAGACCAGGTTGGTCTTTAAGCTTTGTTTTGAAACCAGCTTTGGGAAATGCCAAAGACCTTCCCTTTGATATCTGTACTACTACAGGGAATTTATGCAAAAGCTATAGGGAGCTTCAGGTGTCGTCTGTCCATTGCCAGGAAACCTAGTGGTGCATTATAGATAGGGGTGATTTTAGGCGATGCTCAGTTTACACCTGGAACTGCAATCCAATTCAAACAGCGCTAAATAGAAGTGTAAAGAGGTTCCGATCACTCAAACCACCAGGAGTGCATATGGCCAAACGTTTTTGGAGGGCTCTTAAAAGCAGCCTGATCCTACTAACATTACATGCCTGGGGCTAAATTTTTCTAAAGTGATTTGACGTGATTCCTTACACGTATCATGGCAGTTCAAAAATCAACATGTGGCACTAAAAGCGAGTTTAATTTCCCCCCAAACAGGTGAATGCTCTACTGAGTTTTAAAGCAAGAAAACTGACCTCCCTACCCTAAACCTTCAACCTAAACCTAACCAACAGTGTCATAAAAAGCAGATGTGAGATGAAAAACACAACCATGTCATTTTGTGGTGCTTTTATGACACTTTCGGCTCACATGTGTCGACACACATGCTCTTCAGGACTCGTACCCAACTCCTTTGCATCACAAGTGCAATGCTCTATAGCTACCTCTCAATTTGATCGCACTCAGATAAGCTTGTAAATGTAATTGGTTATGTAATGCAAATGTTAAGGTATTCTCTTCAGGTTTTCTAGACCTGCTTTGTTAATACCAAGTGTAACAGTGCATAAGTTAGCATTGGACACAGCTCAAAGCAGAAACTGTCCAGCCAGCACTGTAAAACCCAAGTTCTCATCCACAATGAACGCCTTCCGAGATTTATTGTCAAATTAATGGAATTCCCTACACGGCAAACCTCAGAGGGCAGGGAGATGTAAGCACATTTGTGGCAGGAAGTGCAGACGCTGTGAAATCGTAAAACTAAATGTTTCATTGCCGACAGAGACACGTGTACATTTTTTCAGAGTCACACAGCGGATAAACCCAGGATCAATACAGCCTATAAAGAGCTGCAATATTTTCATGTAGCATTAGATATGATGCATTACACTGTCATAGTTTGTTTAAGTAGTTCAATGAGCAAAAACTTGTAATGTCATGCATAACGACTCTAAATATACTGTGTCTTGTTTTAAAGTTCCTCTTCTATCCTTTTGTTCATGATATTTTGTTTTTGTTTTACTCTGGAGTCTATTTTAGCTTTCAGAATGATGCTGGCGTCGTCCACAAGTGCTCATCTTCATCAGGAATTCCAGTCACTCAGGATGGACGCCCCTTGAACAATACCCATATCTGAGTGAGTGGAGTGGGATAAAATAGCCTTCTTGCTGGAAAATTCATGTGTTCTTAAATTAATGTGAATCCCCCTAATCCAGCTCATCTGCACTCAATGCCGAGACCACATCCAAGACCAATAACTGGAGACAAGCCTGACGTGCCTTCTTCTTTAATTAAAATAAACAATATATAATAGCTTTTTCTGCTTTGGTGGAAGTGATGGAGATAGGGTGAAGTGAGCTGCAGTGATGGGCACACAAATGGAAGCAGATGGAATTGGAGAGAAAATTTCAGAATTGTGATGTATTAGTGCTTTCTATAGACTTTAGAAAGCTTAGACACTATATTTGATTGCTATTGATTGTTCAGCCAATGAAACATTGAGGGTTTTTTTTTTTTTTTTGCACTGGAACAACAAATTTTCAGTGTTTCAGCAACTGAATGATCGACACCCAAGCACATAACGGTCTTGTTTCTATTTGCATCAAATCGAATATGGTGCCTAGAGGGTTCTGACAGCTTTCGACCAATTAATTTTTTTTAGAAGATAAAGAGTTTTTAAAATCTTTTTATAGAGATTGCACTGACAAAGACAAATTCATAGCCAATGAAATATTTTAGAGCTAAGCGTAAATAGAAAAATGCGTATTCCCTATAAAAATTACCCAGACTTCTCCATGACTTGTTTGATTGTGATCAAATTGCGCAGTAGCTCAACTGATAGAGCGTTGCACAAAGGACTGGGGTACGAGTCCTGAAGAGCACGCGAGTCGGCACGTGAGCTGAAAGTGTCATAGAAGCACCACAACATGTTGCGGGTGCTTCATCAATTGTGTTTTGCATCTCACATTCGCTTAGGTTTACGCTTAAAACCCTCATCTGTTTGGGAGAAAATGTTCCTCGCTTTTAGCCCCACACAGTGGACGTTTCACCTCAGAACTGCCGCGATACGTTTATTGAACCACGTAATGGCATTTTGCAAAAATGTCGCCGCAGTCACGTACTTTTCATGATATCGCACTTTTTCAAATGCTGAATACGTAGTCAGCTCTCTTGGCTTCGGAACCATATTTTCAACATTTCGCCACTTGAATGATCGACACCAAAGTACACAATGATACCACATATTGAATTAAACTTCCGTCCCTCACAATATAATTTCCACTCAACCATGGCATCTACTCTGACTAAACGCTACAGATCCCTGCATGTATCAGTACTGGTTTATAGCAATGTGGCATTAGATATGTGCATATTTTTGCATGCCGTGTAGAGTACCAGCCATCAGAGAGCAGCTATATGTAAAGAGGTGTTTTGTTCACACTTTCCTCCCTCTCACCCCTGGCATTTGTCAAAAGGAGTGACAGCATCATAGAAGAGACCCTCATACATTATTTAAGAGCGAAGGGGCCATCACACCCTGCGTATTCATCGCTTTCATTATCTGAGAGAAACTGTTAATGGTCGTCTCCTCTTTGAAGGGTGGACGGGGGAAGCCTCTTCTGGCTGTTACGCTGAGATATATTGTTTTTTAGCGTTGTAAAACAAGTGGAATTTCCATTAAATTGTGTACAGCTGATTTTCCTGAACATAAATCAATCCCACATCATGTTTAGGCCGGACATCTTGGATTGTTCACTTACGCAGACCAGTCAGACTGCAGCAACAGTAAAATGAAAATGAAAGTAGTTGGATATAAAATCCTCGTCCGTGTGTGTTAGCTCTGAGGCATCCTAAAATTTTTAGCAGATATGCACATTTAAGATTTACAACATTTTTCTTCCAGTTGGGAAATGGACAGAATATATGCATGATTCATCTTTACAGGGGCATTCACCAGCCAGCGTCTGATACATGCTGTGCAAAAACAACGGGAAAACACTTGTGAAAATGGCAAGACCCAATCAGATTGCACAATTACAATGCAAACTTATGGTAATTGGGGTGCACAGGTTTTTAGCAATCCGCCAGAAACAACATTGTGTTTAAAAGGTATTTTAAACAATGGGTTGATACAATGAGTGCTTTTGAACTGTATATTCCAAAGTACTTACGTATTACTGACAGAAGTTCTAAACACAAACACATTTTCTGCATTATTTTCTGTTTTCTGTCCCATTATTTGTGTCCACATTTTTTCCATAGCATTTCATTATTGTGGCTTATTACACGGCTCTCTGGAATACTCAAATATGATCGTCCAAATGTGCCATCCAGTGGTTTGATATTTCTGAATAATGACCTCACATCTGGAGATCAATTCCTGTATTCTTGTAAAATAATGTCCATTTATGTGCAGTATGTACAGTATTTGATAAGTAGTCATGTAATAAGCTGGACAATGAGTCGTTAAATGGTCATTTTCGCAATATAAACACCAACAGAACTCTGATGCAATTCAGCTGTTTCTGGAGACTCTGCGGCCTCTTTGTTCTCACATAATAATGTAATTTCAACTCAAATTGTTATGTAATGCCCATTTATGTATTTATGTGGCAAGAAGTCATGTAATAAGCGGGATAATGAGTAGCCAGACAGTTATTTTGCAATATAAACATCAACAGAACGCAAACCAGAGGTGGAATTCAGCTGTTTCTGGAGACTCTGCGGTCTCTTTCGTCATACGTAATAACATAGTTTCAGCTCAGATCAATATTTAATGCTCATTCAATTAATTATACGGCAAGTAGTCGTGTAGTAAGAGGGATAATGAGCAGTCAGATTGTTATTTTACAATACAAACACCTTCTAGAACTCTGATGTAAACCGAAGGTGGAATTCAGCTGTTTCTGGAGACTCCATGGTCTTTCTTCTCACATAGTAATGTCATTTCAACTCAATTCACTATTTAATGCCCATTTATTTATTATTATGCCAAAGTATAAAACATGTAGAAAAACTGGATAATGAGCAATCAGACCCTTGCTAAGCCTCACCTTAAAGTGTTTCTGACCACTCCTCTCTAAGGAACTGTCGCTGACCGTTGCTTTTTCCCAGCAAGAGTCAGTTTTCAGTCAAATAACTGTTTATTTTCTTTTACAAAAAATAAATAAATAAATAAAAAGAATAAGTCAGATAAATGCTTTAAAATGTCACTTTTCATTCCAGCTCACCTAAGAATATTAACAATTCCATTTATGAGAATATTTTGCCGAAAACCGCACTATTCCCTGCAATATTCATTCTGCAAAGCTTGTCACAGCGAGCAACGGTAGCCAAGGAGGGCGGAGCTTAGCGAAGGGTCAATATAAACCAACCGAACTGGAATTTGAAGGTGGAATTCAACTGTTTCTGGAGACTCTGCAGCCTCTTTCTTCGCACATAATAACAATTTCAACTCAAATCATTCTGGAGACCTTTCATGTCCATTTATTTATTTACAATATTAATAATATACAGTTGGTCTTTATCGTAAAATAAAACCAGACAGGGTTAATCTCTCAGATAAACCTGCCTCAAAAGGGCAATTAAAACTAAAGCAGACTGTGGTTGGTCGCTCAGTCAGCCAGCTGGTCTCTTCCTGTCTAAATGGCCAGTTTTTGGCCAGAATAAGTTGCAGTATATTTTATGCATGCAATTTTTTAACTGTAGCCTGTTCAGACCATTGTCTGGTATGGGATACGTTTACAAGTTCATGTGAAAAACCTCACAAAAATTTGGATTTGAGCAGGAACATTTTAATTGGGCACTTTGGCTTGCGGCGTGATCATTTGTCTTTATCCACCATTGATTGTTATCCTCTAAAATTCCTCACCCTTTGCCGTGAAGAACTAACCTTGTTGTCTGCAGCAAAGTCCTCTGGGATGAATTCTACAATAATATATAAAAATATTCATCCTTTGAAAAGCTTCAACCAAAGCTGACTGGTTAAAGGGTTTTACAAAACAATACAGTCGTACTGTACATTGTCCACCGCCAAGCCCATTTCCATTTCAATGACACACATCCCATGCCTATTCTAACATTCTGCTAACACAGATTTAACAAATAACACAATAATTAGATGTGATTCCATGCTGAGGACCACATATTAGCATGATAATGAGAATCTAATTAATGATACCTCCAAGACGGGTGTTGGTGGGGGATCGAGGGGTGCTAGCAAAGTCATCTATATAGTAATATCACTTTTCTGACAATTCTGAAAGAATTATGTTGTAAAACTCATTGTGGCATCCGAGGAGCCTTTGTTGCCTTCCTAAATGAAAAAATGTGCACCTGCTAGCTGGATATTTTTACGGGTAGGAATTACGGGGCGAAGGGAGTAATTACTTTATATTGTTTCCCGCGTTCACCTCCCTAAGTTCGTCAGGCTTCTTGCCATCAGCCTCCCTTTGAGAACATCCTTTTATGATGACACCCCCCCCCCACCCACCCCACCCCAACACCACAATACATTTGATCTTTTTTATTATGCAAATCCATTTCATTTTGTGCAGAAAAGCAGGGAGTTTGTGAACAAAGACAAATGAAAAGGACAACGAAGCAGCTAAATTTGGAAGAAGGAAAGGGGCATTCTCATTGAAATCAAATCCGTGGTTACTTGTCTTCTCAAATGTTATGTCAGCTTTATATTCCCTGTACATTTTTCAGGAGTTTGGACAAAGAACTGTTTTTTCCCCATTGAAAATCTTGTAAGGTTAAACAAATCTGCCAATAAAGTCAACGTGAATCGCTGTTTGCAACCCATTTTACTCTTGTAATCAGATGTGTACGATACAGCCAAAGGTATGTGAACACCCCCTTTCTAATTATCAGGTTTGGATATTTCAGCTACACACATTACTAACGGGTGCATAAAATCAAGCATACAGCCATGCAATCTCCTCAAACAATCATTTTACTTCAATGTCTCAAACTGTGCTCAGATTTGAGACTTTTTGCACCAAATTCGTCCAAGAGCAAATTATCTGAGCTGTGCTATCAACATTTATTTTATAGCTCTATACTCTCTTTGTTGTATTCGATTGTCTCATTTGTGTCGATTTTGTATTTCTTCAAAGGAACTTTGGTGAAACATCTGAAACAAAGTTGAATAATTAAATGAAGCGGAAGTCTCCTGAGCTCTGAAAGCACATCATCTGAGTGCTTAAATGTTCCTCTGGGATCAGATCAAGAAAGAGAAGCATTACAAAGGTAGTAATTCTACTTAAACATCATCACTTTGTCCTTGACCCCGTCACTCAACCTCTACATTGCTCCTAAGGGATTGACCATGCAATCGGTCTACTGTAAAACTCGCGTTCGGTGCAGACTAGAGTCCATTTAACGTCAGAATTTCGGTTTGTTTAGTTGATGTAAAAGCAGTTTTGTGAACTAGCACCAAAGAACCGTAACCAAATCCGCTTGAAGAGGTGGTCTGGGATATGGTTCATGTAAACTTGGTACGCTGTTAAAACGAGGGTGTTGCTTCTTTGGACACTTTTAGCACTCTGGTTCGAGGAAAGCCTTATTAAATGGCTAGTTCACCCCAAAACAGGCACATCAACAGGCTTGAAATTCTTCTCCCTGCCCAATAGAGGGCGATATGCATGGAGAATGTGAATAAACCTAAACATAAAAAGAAGAATGTGAAAGTGATCTGTTTCTCACCCACACCTATCATATCGCTTCTGAAGATATTTATTTAACCACTGGAATCTTATGGATTACTTTTATGCTGCCTTTATGTGATTGTTGGAGCTTCAAATATTTGGCACCCATTCACTTGCATTGTATGGACCAAAAGAGCTGAAATATTCTTCTAAAAATCTTAATTTGTGTTCAACAGAAGAAAGAAAGTAATACACATCTGGGATGGCATGAGCTTGAGTAAATGATGAGAGAATTTACATTTATATATATATTTTATTTTTATTTATTTATTTTTATTTTTTTTGTGTGTGTCTACTAACAATGTCCAATAGTTTATGTACATGCTTTACAGAAAGATGTATGCCATTTTTGCCATTTTTCGGAAAGTGCTCTTTTTAGCATATCTCAAATTCTGTATTGTGTTGTTGAATAGCATTCTGTGGTGGAAAAGGCGCTGATGGAAATTACATTTTTAAAGTTTTTGGAATAAAATGTCAGACTGCTTTGTCTTGCTAAGGCTAATCTCATAGCTAACATTTTATGTGTCCTAAATACACACAATCAAATAATATTTTCACAATTTTTGCATAATTGGACGAAATTACAGCTTGATTAGAGATGACGTCCAATAAAAATATTTTGCTCATTTTTTTTTCTTTTTTTTTTTCTCATATTTCATCTCAAGCATGCTCTTCACTGACAATTTTGTCCACTTGGTTAACAAGTACACTAACTTTTGAAAAAACTTTATTAGTGGCAAATTTGTTTGGTGTGGTGGAAATAACTCCACAGCTGTGGGAAAGAAGTATTTTTTTTAAATCATTTTCACACAATAAAATTGAAATGGTTTGTTTATTTCCCTCTTTGTTTAGATGATCATTGTTTTGAACATGTGATCATTTATGTTTTTATAATGGATTTTCATAGTTTAATATTAATAGTCTAGGTCTGAGACAAGTCTAAATCTGTCAAATATACAAAAAGTAAAAGAGTAAAAAGTTTCCAAGTCAGTTTTAATGAGACCTTCATATAACACATCCACAGCAGAAATTGGCTATGTTCTGCCAAAATTAAGTTTTGCAGCCCAATAATAATATGTAGAAATTTGCATGGGTCTTTCACTCACAGAGCCATTTATTTCCAAAACATTGCATGTCTAGCCGCATTCCCAATCAAGTTAATTGAAAAGCTGGTGGGAAGAGGAAAACAAAATTATCCTCCAAACCTACTAATTGATCAAAGCGAGGCTCCCTCAGAGCAGGGTCGCAACCTCCCTCCACATGCGCCACTGACTGATGCCGAGCTGTCTCAGCATGCCTGCAGATGCCAACGGCACACAAGCACACACACTCACCCGGGCATCAGGCTCGCCACTGGCAAGGGTAGCATTTTCCCTGCGATATGTTCTGTATCTTTGATTGAAAATAATGAGGATGTCACTCCATGTCTTGACAGCGTCGCAGCGCGCTAAAGGAACACAAGTTTTCTTATGCAGACAAATATTTATTCTTTGACATTAATTAGATTTGAGTCACGGACTGTTGGATTTTGACTGAAAGATTTCCTGATGAAAATGTGAAAGCTTTCTGCCAATTTGAGTTGTGCATTTCAAAAGCTTTTCATATCTTTTTCCCCTTTATTAAAATGCATGCATGGCTGCAACAGAGCTGCATCCGCATTCAGGGATTCTGGGTTATTTTTTATATTGTCAGTGCCACTGTAACCTGTCCTTTTCTTAAGCCTACAGTATTGTACTTTTATAATAAGCGCAGCAGTGTGAAGGAGGGAGAGAGGAGACTCGGTCATACGTCAGGCCAGAAAATGCGACAGCATCATTTATCTTTCTGTTGTTACCTCAGAATTTTCACCAGGGACATCTGATACTGTGCAATTCCACAGAGCAGTCACTTAAACTTCCTCTGCAAAAACCTAAAATAATCACACATGACCTTGTTTCAGTCCCTCGGAAACTGGCAGCACGTTTAAGGTTGAAGAGGTTCGACAAGTATTGCGATAAGATCCAAATCACAATAAGTATGATCTATTCAGAGGCCTGCTCTTTCAAAAGGTGTAAAGCTAAAGGGATTGTTCACCTAAACATAAAAATACTGTCATCATTTACTCACTCTCATGTCATTCTTTTGTAAGGAATATCCAGTAATTGTGTGCTTTCTTTTTTATATTGAAATAAGAAATAAAGCTGTTCATTACTATTCATGTTATGGTAATTTTAAGTTTAATCACTTTATTATAAATTGCAAAAGATGAATTTTTAAGAACATCCTACACTTTTGTACTTTCTTTTTCATAGCAAAATATTTAGTTAAATGCCATTGCTGATATATTTTTGACAAAGGGTGTTTTCTTAGCTCTAAATTTAAGTCACTAAAACTGAGATAAACATTGTTTTTGCAGCCGATACTGCAGTGATCGATTGATCTATCTATCTATCTATCTATCTATCTATCTATCTATCTGTCTATCAAAACAGTAGCTTGACTGTAGTTTTGCTATTTCAAATTATGAGTAGCTTGTAGCTTAGAAAGCTACAATTTCAAAGTAGCTTTACCACCACTGAAAATTACATGTCATATGGAAATGCTGCACTGAAACAACAGTACAACTTCATGTAAGCTCAGAGAAGACAACAGTAAATTAAGCTCAAGTGGTTAGCGCATGGCTAAGTCAATAATAATTGTTTTGCTATGACTGAAAAAATATATATAATCTCATAAATACTGAATGTAAAAAAAAAAAAATATAGGCTATAATATCATCTGATGGCTAATATATATATATATATATATATATATATATATATATATATATATATATATATATATATATATATATATATATATATATATATATATATATATATATATATATATAAAGATATTGCCCCATTCAATAGCTTCAATGTAGTGGCTTCTTTTTGTAATTTTTCAGCATAGCTAACTATTAAAACAGTATTAGTTAAGCTAACTTATGTTATGAAAAGCATATTTCAATTTCAATGTACCTTACCCAATCACTGAAAATTAAATCAGATGCTAAGTATAAGGAAATGTTAGATTTAAGTCTATTTGAACAAAAGTACGGTTTCACATCAAATTCAAGGAGACTGCAGTAAATTCTCAACATGTAGTTAGCGCATGGCTAGTCCACCCTGCAGCCTATCTTGAGAGAGGTGAAGCAAATGTTAGCCAGCTACTGTTAAACATCTTGCAACTCAAAAATGTCTCCGGTTACACATGTAACCTCGGTTCCCTGAGATGAGGGAACGAGACATTGGTGAAAGCACAATGGGTAAGTCCTTCTAGATGACCTTGTTGAAACCATTATAGGCACGCATTTGGCCTATATAAGCGAGCAGTCAGTCACCATTTCTTCAGAATTTTCTGACTGAGGGACAAGAGTGAGTCACTCGAATTATGAAACTCTGGAGTAGTAGTCAATCCAGCTTTGGCAATGTTTGTTCCCTTCATCACAGGGAACCAAGGTTACATGTGTAACCAGATACGTTCCCTATCATTTCAGTTCACTCGACATTGCCGTAAGCACTATGAGGAACGATATCCCATCACGCCGCATTACATGACATTACACTCCCAGAGTTGTAACACTAAACAGAGACATTCATAAGGAGCCACAGGCTGATGACTTATAAGTCATATTACAGTGTACACCAATCAGTCATAACATTAAAACCACCTGCCTACTATTGCGTAGGTCCCCCTCGTGCCACCAAAACAGTGCCAACCCGCATCTCAGAATAGCATTCTAAGAAGCTATTCTTCTCACCACAACTGTACAGAACTGCCCTTTACTGATTGTTTTTTGTTTTTGGCACCATTCCTAGTAAATTCTAGAGACTGTTGTGCGTGAAAATCCCAGGAGATCAGCGGTTACAGAAATACTCAAACCAGTCCATCTGGCACCAAAAATCATCCATGCGATTATCTAATCAGCCAATCGTGTGGCAGCAGTGTAGTGCATAAAATCATGCAGATATGGGTCAGGAGATTCAGTTCATGTACACATTAACCACCAGAATGGGGAAAAATTTAATCTCAGTGATTTGGACTGTGGCATGATTGTTGGTGCCAGATGGGCTGGTTTGAGTATTTCTGTAACTGCTGATCTCCTGAGATTTTCACGCACAACAGTCTCTAGAATTTACTCTGAATGGTGCCAAAAACAAAAAACATCCAGTGAACAGTAGTTCTGCAGATGGAAACGCCTTGTTGATGAGAGAGGTCAACAAAGAATGACCAGACTGGTTCGAACTGACAAAGTCTACGGTAACTCAGATAACCACTCTGTACAATTGCGGTGAGAAGAATAACATCTCAGAATGCTATTCTGAGATGCGGGATGGCGCTGTTTTGGCAACACGAGGGGAACCTACACAATATTAGGCAGGTGGTTTTAATGTTGTGGCTGGTCAGTGTATATGAATAGTCCCACATGGTGGATGCCAGATGTAAATTAATGTAGTCTGGGATCTATATGAACCATATAGATATACACAATATTGTTTATTAACCCTCTCACAACATGGTTAGAAAAGTAGGTTTTATCTCTTATGGGAGTACTTATGACTTTTAAATGGGCACTTCAACAGCGTGTAATAAGGTGGCTGTTTTGATTATAGTCGGTAGCCCACCCGTAATAAGGGCTTGGGCTTACCCGCTTGAATGTAAGAAGCACTCTATACAGAGAGGACTTGTGAGGAGATGGACGCCACGTCCAGGTTATAAAATCTCGTGGACGTGTTTTGTAAGGATCATCCTGCTGCCAAACATATGTCTTGTAAGGACACATCATTTGTCCATGCCCATCAAGAGGCCATGCCTCTAGTTGAATGTGCTTTGACACCAATAGGGCAATTCGCGCCCTGTGATTCATAAGCAAGGGTGATCGCATCAACGATCCAGTGGGAGAGCCTTTGTTTGAAGATGGACATTCCTTTTGTGCATCCTCCATAACAAATAAAGAGCTGATCCGACAGTCTAAACTGATAGGTGTGCTCAACATATGTATGCAATGCCCTCACCGGGCATAACATATGCATAGATTGCTCTGAATTCATTTGAATTAAATGGTAGGGGAAAGAAGGCTTGCAAATGAACCACCTGAGCCCTGAAGGGCACTGATAAAACCTTAGGCACATAGACTTTTCTAGATTTAATAGTGGCTTTTGACAGATCTGGACCAAACTCCAGGCATGAGCTGTCAAACGACAGCGCCTGCAAGTCGCCCACCCGTTTAAATGAGGCTAAAGGCAATAGGAGTGCGGTCTTTAAAGAAAGCACCTGCAGCTCAACAGATTCCAATGGCTCAAACAGGGAGTTTGTGAGTGACTTCAGCACCAAATTTAAGTCCCAAGTCAGCACCATAGCAGGGCGAGGGGGGTTCAAACGCATCCCTCCCCTAAGGAACTTTATGACTAGATTATGTTTGCCTATTGATGAGCCAGCCTCCAGGGCGTGGTATGTTGAGATAGTTGCTACATAAACCTTGAGCGTTGATGGGGTAAGACCAGCATCCAGCTGCTCTTGAAGGAATGTCAAAATCTCAGCTATGGGGCAGTTTACCGGGTCTTTACCATGTGAAAAGCACCAATTTGCAAACACGCACCATTTAAGTGCATAGAGGCATCTCGTGGATGGTGCTCTAGCCTGTTAAATGGGGTTCATCACCGTCTGAGCCAATTCTGGCTCATGCACTGTGCTCCGTTCAGAGGCCACATGTGTAGGCTCCACAGCTCTGGGTGAGGATGTCAAATCGTGCCTTGTGCTTGAGAGAGAAGGTCTCTCCACAGCTGTATTTCTCATGGAGGGCAGTCCAGCATTTATATCATCTCTGGAAATCAGGACTGATTGGGCCATTTCGGCACAATTAACAGAACTGTTTCCATGTCCACTCGGACTTTGCTGACAAAATGAAGGAGGAGCACTGGGGAAAATGCATACCTAGCGGTATGATGGCGGATGCTGCCGCCATAAAACCCAGCATTCTCTGAAATGATTTCAGTGTCATTTCACAGTGTTCAATCTCCATGAAAGTTAGCCAAATATGCCTTTCCAGAACCACTATGGTGCTCATCACTTTGATGATGGCTTGATCAGCAGCTTTCATGGCTTGCAGTGCCATATCTGAAGCAGTGCAGAGCTCTTTGAACAGCTCTTTTGCCTTGCTCATTCATTTGGTTAAGGAGCTTAGCTTGAAAAACCTGGAGCACCGACATGCTGTGGAATGCTGAACCAGCTTGGCCCGCCAGTGCGGACGTCAGTTGACATGACTTGGAGGGGTGGGCAGGGCAGGATTTCCATCCCATGGCAGTATTCTGGCAAAGGTGAGCTGTGACCGCTTGTTCCACCGGGGGAAGCTTTGAGTAGCCTTTTTCATTGATGTGGTCCACTTTAGTGAGGATGGCAGCACCTCTGACCTGAATGCGCGAAGAGTAAGGCGCACACCAGGTCTTTGTGAGCTCCACATGGACATCAGGGAAGAACGATGCGATCCTCCGGACCACGGTCTGTTGACGACGACCAGTTTTCAAAAGCCATTCATCCAGGCAAGTCTTTTCTGGCTCTTCTGGAGGGGACCACTTAAGACCGAGCTCTTCAACTGCCCTTGCGGAGACACGAAGAAGCTCCTTGTCCGTGGCATGTGCACATTCTTCACCCTCGCTGGGGGAAGAGGTGGTAACATACTCCGTGAACCACTCACCTGAAGCTGCGAGTGACACAGCACCATCTCCATCATCAGAGCCGCCAAACATAACGAAGCCGTGTGCTCCAATAGAGGGCCGGAGTTCATCACGTGCATATTGCACAGGCGAGGACATTAGATCGGGGGGCTCGCAGGGTTTGCGCCGGAACGAGATCCTCCCCTACTTCTTCCAGCTCATCCTCACTGCCCCTGTGCCTTCTCATGGACTTAACACAGAAGAGGCAGGTGGGAGGGCACAAGAGGCTGGATCTTCAGAACGAGGTCGATCCTAGAGTGCAACGTCTGGAGCTTGTGCGTGGGCGTAGCCCAGGCAGTGAACACAGCTTTCATGCTCATCAGGCAGCAGGATGTGTCATTCGCATAGGAAACACATGCGGAACGACATCTTTAAAAAGACATGGATCACGTAAGCGGCTCTTTTAGTTAATATTGTATATATAAAAAGGATATAGTAACTCCAGCTGGAGCGCTGTGGGAAGCAGATAGGAGTCTTCGCTGAAGCGCCACATTGATCAACTATGAGCGTCTGAAGCGAAGAACCTGTTCACCAAGAGCGTCTTCGACGGCGATGTGGAGAACTCTTCACCGGAACACACTTCTATATTATACAAAAAATAGCAGCATACTGGTTGGAATTACATGAGGGTGTGTAAAGACAGCTTATAATAATTTAAATCTTTTGGTGAATTATTTCTTTAAATAGAGAAACATTTTTCCTGTCATGTTTGACTCTTGTGTTTATTGCATCAGGCAAATGCATCAGTCCTAGTATTGCCTGATAGTCGAGATGCTCATTGAAAGGAGGTGAGAAGTGATGGTTATTATTCGGATGCACATTTAACATGCTATTGCTGTTCTAAAGCAGGTGTTGTGTGATCTTTCTCTCTCCTGTCAGGCAGTTTAGCGTGCTTATGAAAACGTTCACAATAAGCAATATCATTCTTCATGTGGAGTAATAGGACCAATCTCAGCAGCTGCAGCAGCCAGATTTCAGTCCATAAACACATCACACTCTCACTTGCAGCATTTGTTCGGAGTCCTAAATCAAATGCTGTCTATAAATGCCAAGGTTGAGCAAAATTCAGAATTTAAGAATGGGCTTCCTCTCAATTCACAACATTAAACTCTTAATTAACTGTTAGCGGCTGCTAGTGTAGGAAAACTAATTCAGTAGCTTGACTGTAGTTTAACTGCTTCTTAAATTAACTACTAGTTAAATAAAATAATTTGCCATAATGAACTGTTGTGTTTAATTTGACTGAAACTACAGAACAGTTTCTTGTCAGATTATTTAAAGAGACTGCAATATATCCTCAGCATGTGGTTAGCGCATGGCTAGTCAACCTTGCAGCCTCACTTGAGAGAGGTGAAGCAAAGGTTAGCCTTTGATAGATATTTTTTTAAGAACATCCTTTACTTTTGTACTTTTTTATAGCAAAATATTTAATTAAACGCTGCTGTTCATATGTTTTTGACTATAAATAAGGGTGTTTCTTAGTTCAGTACAATCAGTTGGAATCAACTTGGAATTTTAATTTAAATTAGCCACTCTCCACAGGATGTTCAATTGAAATGACAGGAAGAGGTTGGAAAGAAATGCTTAATTTTGATTGGATGGATGGATGGATGGATGGACAGATGGACAGATGGAACATTAGTAAATGCATTAGCTAATATTAACTAAAAATGAACAATATTTTTACAGCATTTAGTAATCTTGGTTAATGTTAATTTATTTTCAAAAATTACAATTGATCATTGTTAGTTTGTTAATTGATAATGCCATAACATGTTTTGTATGTAATGTATGCAACTTTAAATTAAGAAAATGGGACCCACATTATATTAGGTCTCTTTACAATGTACTTAAGCATCTGATACAATGTACTTATTATGTACATATGTGTTGTTGCATTGTACTTACATTTAAAGTACCTGCATTTAATGACATCTGTAGTAACACTGTTAACCTTATCTCTAACCCTAAACCTAACCCTGACCCCTAATCCCTAACCCCTAACCCTAACCTCGTACCCAACCCCTACTCCTAAACCTACCTGTACCTCGACCTTAGTAGCAGCAAATGTGAATCTTGTGAGAATTTTGCAAAACAACATGCAGTAGCACAAAAAAATACAGTGTATTGTATGTATTTTAAAGTTAGTACATAGTAATTAAAGACACCTAATATAAAGTATGACCAATATATATTTTGGCAAAACTTTAAATTTAATTTTAAAGTTCCAAAATTCATTACTAATGTCATCTTAACATTTCTGGACAGACTTACTGTAGACTTGCTGTTGTTACATGAAATTCTAAAAAGATGTAAATGTGAAAAAAGTAAGATGATAGATCGATGACAAATAATTACCAATGTTTGTACATCATTAGTTTTTATTAATGTCACATGCAAATGAGAAAAAGGAATGATTTGCTTATTGTCCCCCTCCATGAGTGTAAACACATCATTAAACATATGCAAGAAATAAACAAATGCAAGAGAAACACATTCGTTTAAAATTATTCAGACTGTTACTTTTGGAATAATAAACAAATAAGTAATGGCAGTTCGCACGCACATCTGAGACTATACATTAGGTATCATTTGAACATGACCACTAGTTGAATTGTCAACACTGACATTTGACCACTGCAGAGTGGATTTACTATATGAAATAAATAACTAGCGGCTCAGAGTCTGACTGATGGTAATTATGAGCACGGGTGATTAAGCCAATTCATTCAACGTCTCATTAGCCCATTCTATCTCTTTATTTCCACATATTTGCATATTCTTTTCATGTGCATTTCTTTTAATCTATATTGCATATATGTAGTGAATTCAAGTACCATTCTGCATGTATAAAATTGAATTTCGGCTTCATGATCGACGGTAGAATTTGATATGACATACCGTATAAGGTTTAATTATTTCAAGGTGTTCCATACAGCTAGCTGTACGTACAATCTTGCACAATGGAGATACTAATTTAACATATCACATCTGGTGAGCAAAACATTTCATTACAGGTTTTAAGCTGATAAAAGAGTGTAATTAAATAGAGCTTGCACAATTGCACAGCTTTTGTGTCAACTGGCCCCTTTAAATAACACTGCTTTTGTCCCCATTTGTATCCAAGCAAGTTATTAATTGACATTATATTTACAATTAACAAGACACAGTAATTACCCCCTCTCTCTGTTCTAATGGCATCCCCTTTTTCAGGCTCAGTGGTGAATGGTGAGTAAGATTAGTATCTTGCAACGGTTAGACAGCTGAAATAAATAATGGTCATTAGAGGGAGTTCACCGATGTGTCTCTGAAGGCAACTTTCTTGTTTCCTGTCTGTTGGTGCTGTTCAAATACTCTGGGGCTTTTTTTTTTTTTTTACAGAAAACCATTAAAAGTGAGTTAAAAATATCGATGATGATGATGATAATTGATGTACAGAATCAAAGTTGTTTGCATTAGCCTAACAACAAACACTCTTCTTTCTAGTCTCAGCCCAAAGTCTGTTCACTGTCCATCTGATGCAGATTGCACACAAAACTGGAAAGCAATTGTGCGATCTGACAAGCTCTAATCCGATTGGCCCAGATCTTTTGCCATCAGAGGTCTGGTTACGCAAAACTGTTGTAGAAATATGTCATTGTTCATTATTTATTTATTGCAATTGCACATTGTGACGAGGAGGAGGGCGTAGCCGGGCTGTGATGGAGCACGGCCGGCGCTGAATCAGCTGATCAGCGGGAGAGCGAGATAAGGGGCAGCAGGAGACACCAGTTCGAGAGACAGAGAGATGCACGTGGCCACGTTGCATGTGTGTCTGTGTTTATGTTTAAGTTCATTTATATTATAAAAATTTATGTTGACCGTTCAGCCGGTTCCCACCTCCTCCTTGCCCGCCCTTATACTGTTACAGTGGTGCCGAAACTCGGGAGTCCTTGCCGCTGCTATCCGCCAGGGGAGCAGCCGCTGCCATCTGCCTGGGAACGGAGGGGTTGCTGCCGGCCGCCGAGAGCTGGAGGAACCGCGGACATCTGCCGAGAAGGGGAGGAGCGATTCTGTCCGCCAGGGGCCGGAGGACTCGCTGCCGTCCGCCAGGGGAGGAGCGAGCTGGCATCCACCAGAGGTCGGAGGTGCGGTTGTGGACCAGGTGACAGCGGGTCCGGGAGCAAGTTCTTCTCTCTCTCTCTCTCTGTGTGTCTCCGCTCACCCTTTCTCTCTCCCCACTCCTCCCCTCATCTCTCCACCAGAATTTCACCCCCAGAGATGGGGGGGGGGGGTGTTAGTCAGACCGGTGGCGCCCCGGCCTGAATCGGGTGGGGGAGGAGTGTGACGAGGAGGAGGCCGTGGCCGGGCCGTGATGGAGCACGGCCGGCACTGAATCAGCTGATCAGCGAGAGAGTGAGATAAGGGGCAGCAGGAGACACCAGTTCGAGAGAGACGCACACGCCCGCATTGCATGTGTTTCTGTGTTTGTTTATGTTTGTTTTAAGTTAATTTATGCCAGTAACGTTTATTTTGACTGTTCAGCCGGTTCCCGCCTCCTCCTTGCCCGTCCTTATACTGTTACACACGTGTAGACGTTTGTGTACATAAGCTACAAACAAAGAGCATTTTTATGCATAAAAAACATGCTGGCTACAGAGGAGATTGCAGCTGTAATACTGTACAATGCTATGGTCATGTGGTTTCGAATCTGAATCCTGCTTTCCATTAGTCTTTGGTTTAGGATGCATCTCTGCATTATACATACTGTATTGATCTGTGTTGATGGCAGAGGGCAGTTAGTCATACTGCGGAGATAATTGCTGCTTCAGGTTTGATGGATTTTTCAAGCTCATAAACTGTGCAAATAGTATGATCACCTTGACACATTGAATATCAATCTCGGCCAAATAAACTCACCCTGCGTGTATTGAGATTGGTAATATATGCTTTTGGTGATGTTCTTTAGGCAGATCTTGATGTATGCAGTTTTCAGAGGTAGAAGATATATCCATAAAATTTTGGAGAGTGTTAAATACTGTTGCGTTTAGGGTTTGATGGGAAACCACGAACTGTAAAAATATTTATTTTTTTGCAATTTTAATGGAAAAATGATGTGCAAATGTTACCGTAAAAATGTATATATATATATATATATATATATGTATATACACACAAACTTTTTGTATATGATATTTTACTGTAAAATTAAATGTAAATATTTTTAACAAGAATACATTTAATTTTACAGTAAAATATTGTAAATATTATATATTATATGTAATGGTGAAAATTTATATCATGTTTAAAAAGATAATACATGTTCTTTAATGGTGAACTTATTGTTAAAATAACAGTGAAATAACAGTGAAAATCAATATTTGGGCGATTCCAACATTACATTTAAATGCATTGTAGTCCCAGTAGGTTGGTACAGTATATTAACATAATATGAATGAAATACGGTTATGAACTGTAAAATATACATGCACCAAAATGACATCCCGTAATGCCTGAAACATCAGTGTATTTTTTTTTTTCAATGAATTTGTAGCAAGTACAGCTACCAGTTTTTTTAACCGTAAATTTAACAGGATTTTTATTGTTGTTGTTTTTTTTTTTTTTTTTTTTTACTGCAATTTCATAGAGTTTAAGTCTAAACTTTCACAGTTTAGGTCTGACCTGGACTTGACAAAACATAGACTACAACAGAAGTTAATAAACGGTTTCCCAGGATCATGGAAAACCTGAAATATCAGGTACTTAAAATTTTTTTATAAATTCCAAGCCTGGAAAAGGCCTGGAAAAAATCGTGGAAATTAATCTCAAAAGTCATGGGCATTTCTAATAAATGGACATTATTGTAGTTATACTCTGCTCTAAAATTTTCATGACCAAGAGTTTGCTCTTGTTTAGATTAAAACCTGCTTGTAAGCCATAGTGGTGTTGGATTAGTCAGTGAATCGTTCTTTTGAGTTTTTTTTTTTTCATTGAATTCTTCGAAGCAGTTCATAAATTAGTTTAAAACAGCATAAATAGTGATTTAAAAAAAATCTGTATCCAGTAATCACAAACGACTGGAAAAGTAAAAAAGGGAGAATTCTGTAATAACGGGGAGTCACACGGGAAATCGACATGTTGCTTCCGAAAGTTCACGTACCCTGAAATCCACCCCAATCAGCAGAATTACTGACAAGCAGCATCCTCCATCTGACATTTTTGCATCACTTCAAACCTGAATACATTTTCATCTAGTGCAGTGGCTCCCAAACCACAGTTTTTCCCCTTTTCTACAACTCCTATGTCCATTAGCATCGTTTACTGTGTTAATATGTCTAAAGTATGAACCACAATGAACTAGAAACCATTTTGAATTATCCGTCATGATGGACATTTTCCGGCTGACATTTTCCTCTACATTTGTGCTGGCAAGCTGTTTCAAACCACTGCAGCAGCAAATTCAAAAACACCCTCTTTTTTGGCAAGATTTTGTTCGAAACTACATCACACCCGTTCTTTCTTCAATCTCACTAGAAGTATATTGCCACCTTACAAGGAGTCTTACGTATTTTCACACAGGTGCACCGTTTGATGAATATGCCATTGGTTACTTGGTCTTCCATCTGAACTCTGGTTACTTGCTACTGGAATTGCATTCTGCTCTGCCTGAGGGCCTTTTTCTCAGATTTGTCGCAGTGTTGGCAGAACCGTTGCATGTCAGTCCAGCTTTGGTGGAAGACCCGCTCTGCTAGCCACTAACACATCTTCTTGATCCCAAATTGTCTGACTCCGAGCCAGCTTGAGGAGCACTTCAGTCCAGCTCCCAGACCCAATGAGATGGAAAACATCCCTTAAATCCCCTGGTCCAAACAAATCTGTTTTTATGGCACATTCATTGGAAGATGCTGACATGGTTGTGACTTATCCAGGTTTTCAATTCCTTAAAGGAATATTCCAGGTTCATACATGTTAAGCTCAATCGACAGCATTTGTGGCATAATGTTGATTACCACAAAAATTAATTTCGACTCATCCCTCGTTTATTCATTCTTGCAATTTTACAACTTTGTTCCTATGATGACGTAACAGTGTAAACCCTAAAACGACTATAGAAACAATGATTTAAACCAATTTACAGCTCAAATAATACATGTGTTTTAACAGAAGAATTAATGTAAGTGCTTTTGTAAAATTATAAGCTTCACATTTCTGTCTTTAAACCAGTAGTGTTGTCTAGGGCATACGCAGGCATACGCCGTATGCCCACCTATCTTTCTAAGGCTTTTGCATATGCTCACCTAAAATGAGTAATGATATGTATGACCGCCAGAACAACGAGTAGGCTTTTGACACGTAACTTTTAAATCTACTGAGGTCATGCCGCAGCACCGTTTAGTGAATTGTGTGTGTGGGGGGTTTTCAGGGTACAGAGATTCTCTCTAAACACGCATGGAGCAGAGGGAGGCGGAGCACAACTGAATGCACTGGCAAGATAGACTCAGCTGAGCGACCAATCAAAACCTTTGTTTCCGACGTGACTGGATATATGCTAACTAATCATATTTTCCGTTTCAGTAAGGGGCGGGACATTTCTAACATCTACATTGAAACGTTTTTCACTAAAGTTTCTTTGGAACTTTTTAACGCAAAATCAACGCATAGATAATGCTAAAATTAAAATGGATGCAAACGAGTGCTAAAATGAAATCAAAGGGACATTCATTGATTTATTTAATAATTTAATGATTCATTTATTTTAATTTTTTTTACAATTTCATTATGCATTTATGATTTACTGAAATATTTAAACATGTATTTAATTATTTAATTTTGAGTAATATGGCCCTCCATACAAGTGCCACCAACAGATCAAAGTTACGTTAATGTTTATGCTAATACCTATCGAACTGTAAGGCTGTAAAAAAACAAATTTCCTCTGATTCCTTGGCTCATGCTGAGTCGAATGCATACCATGGTTTCAATGTCCACCAAACCAAATTTTCCATAATTTTGGATTTTCTGAAAAGTCTAACTTTTTTTTTTTTTTTACTTCTCCTAGGTCCGATTTGCACAAAATTTTACAGTGAGATGCTGATGCACCAGCAGTGCAGGAGTCACCGTAATTTGCACTGTATATTTACTTTGTGCATTTAAATACAACTTATGCAATTAAACTTTGTGAAAATACTGTGTGCCCAGATGCTGTATCAGTTAATATCAAATTAACTGATATTATATCAAACTTATCATAATTATATCAAATCTAATTAGTTTTCTGACTTTTACTGCTGTCATGATATTTAAATGCATATTTCTAAGTTGGAAAACCATAGACATAATTCTTATGTATATGTTGATATAAAATAACTTATTTTGGAAACATTACTACACTTTTTTTTGCTATACAATGCTTAACAGTCCAGAAGGTATAATCTATGTATTTTATTAATTACAATTATTTATAAAGTATTACCCATTATACTAATAATAAAAAGAACATTAATCAAATCTATTAATTTAAATTTAAAGTAATAAAAATAACATTAATCAAATCTATTAATTTAAACATATACTGTACATCGAGTTGCCAGTTCTGTACACCATGCCAGCAAGACATACTTATGCCATACCCTGACATACATTCATATGGGACTATGATTACAACAGATCATATATATATATATATACACACACACACACACTGGCGGCCAAAAGGAATAATGTTCAGATTTCGCTGTTTCGGAAGGAAATTGGTACTTTAATTCACCAGAGTGTCATTCAACTGATCACAAAGTATAGTCAGGATATTACTGATGTAAAAAACAACACCATCACTATTTGAAAAAAGTCATTTTTGATCAAATCTAGACAGCAGCCATCACTCCAACACCTTATCCTTGAGTAATCGTGCTAAATTGATCATTTGGTACTAGAAAATCACTTGCCATTATATCAAACACAGCTGAAAGATATTTGATTCATTAAATGAAGCTTAACATTGTCTTTGTGTTTGTTTTTGAGTTGCCACAGTATGCAATAGACTGGCATGTCTTAAGGTCAATATTAGGTCAAAAATGGCAAAAAAGAAACAGCTTTCTCTAGAAACTCGTCAGTCAATCATTGTGTTGAGGAATGAAGTCTATACAATGCTTGAAATTGCCAAAAAACAAGATTTCATACAAAGGTGTACACTACAGTCTTCAAAGACAAAGAACAACTGGCTCTAACAAGGACAGAAAGAGATGTGGAAGGACAGATGTACAACTAAACAAGAGGATAAGTACATCAGAGTCTCTAGTTTGAGAAATAGACGCCTCACATGTCCTCAGCTGACAGCTTCATTGAATTCTACCCGCTCAACACCAGTTTCATGTACAACAGTAAAGAGAAGACTCAGGGGTGCAGGCCTTATGGGAAGAATTGCAAAGAAAAAGCCACTTTTGAAACAGAAATCAAAAAGAAAAGGTTAGAGTGGGCAAAGAAACACAGACATTGGACAACAGATAATTGGAAAAGAGTGTTATGGATCTTAACCCCATTGAGCTTTTGTGGGATCAGCTAGACTGTAAGGTGCGTGAGAAGTGCCCGACAAGACAGACACATCTATGGCAAGTGCTACAGGAAGTGTGGGGTGAAATGTCACCTGAGTATCTGGACAAACTGACAGCTGGAATGTCAAGGATCTGTAAATCTGTCATTGATGCACATGGAGGATTTTTTGATGAGAAATCTTTGAAGTAGTTTAAGAAGTTCTGAACATTTTTTTTCAAATTGTAATAATAATTTATCACGTTATTAATGTCCTGACTATACACTGTGATCAGTTCAATGCCACTTTGGTGAATAAAAGTACCAATTTCTTTCCATAAGAGCAAAATCTGTGCATTATTCCAAACTTTTGGCCACCAGTGTATATATATATATAGTATTATGATCTGTTGTAATCAAAACAAAGCTTATAGTTTATTTTTTTCTGCAATGAACATTGAATTTAGTATTCACGCCTCAGTGTTGGTATTCTTTAGTGTAGGAATATTGCTGATTATATTCCAGAGACATGAAGGACAAACCAGGACATAAAAAAAAAAGTTGGGCCGATAGCAAGTCGACCCAAGAGAGAGACCTTGTAAATCACTTCTGCAAACACCACACACACATCTCATCGCACACGAGATGGTTTTCTTTTGAGACCGTATGAGGCCCTGAGATGAAAATAAATTAAGTAAATTAATTGGAAATGAAAACAAGAAAAGAGATGTATGTGGACCCTGTAAGACCGTACTGAAAAGGAAAGAGAAGCTAGTAATTTTCTCTCAAAAATCAAACAATGGTTTGTTAGGGGGCCTGGGTTTGTAAAAATGCTGACTACCACCCCTGGAGCTCGCGAGTTCAAATCCAGGGCGTGCTGAGTGACTCCAGCCAGGTCTCCTAAGCAACCAAATTGGCCCGGTTGCTAGGGAGGGTAGAATCACATAGGGTAACCTCCTCGTGGTCGCTATAATGTGGTTCGCTCTCAGTGGGGCGCGTGGTGAGTTGTGCGTGGATGCCGTGGTGGATGGCGTGAAGCCTCCACACGCAATATGTCTCCACGGTAACGCGCTCAACAAGCCATGTGATAAGATGCACGGGTTGACGGTCACAGACGCAGAGGCAACTGAGATTCGTCCTCTGGCACCCAGATTGAGGTGAGTCACTACGCCACCACAAGGACTTAGAGTCCATTAGGAATTGGGCATTCCAAATTGGGGATAAAAAGGGGAGAAAATAAGGTTTTTAGTTTTTTTAAATACAATGGTCTTGTTGGCTTTTGGAAACAACTTTTTAGGAAGCGATAGAGAACTGAGCGTGAATGTTCATTGCAATGTCAATGGTTTCAATAGAGCGCAACAGTGACTGACAACTTTCTTAGCAGCTTCGGCTCTGGAGATTTAAAAAAATTCTTCAATAAACAGTTTTGAAATCATGAATCAAACCAACCAATCTTGTATAAAATACAAGAGACACTCATTGATTTATTTAGTAATTTAATGATTAATTTATTTGTAGTTTTTAACAATTTCATTATGCATTTAATCTTCTTCTTTTGGCTGCTCCCGTTATGGGTCGCCACAGTGATCCGTGATCCGCATATTTGACTTGGCACAGGTTAGCTGGATGCTCTTCCTGATGCAACCCCTACACCTATGGGGCAATTTTAGAGTCTCCAATTCACTTAACCTGCATGTTTTTGGACTTGTGGGGGAAACCAGAGCAACCGGAGGAAACCCACGCAAACACGGGGAGAACATGCAAACTCCACACAGAAAGGCCCAGTTGAGCCAGGACTTGCTGTGAGGTGACAGTACTAACCATTTAGCCAACATGCCACACTTCATTATGCATTTAATTATTTACTAAAATATTTTAACATTTATTTAATCATTAATTTCAAGTAATTTGGCCCTCGATACTAGCACCACCAACATTTCATAGTTACACTTATGTTTATGCTAATAACTTTCGAACTGTAAGGCCATAAAAATAAAAAAATTCGGATTCCTTGGCTCATGCCAAGTCGAATGCATACCATGGTTTCAATTTCCACCAAACTAGATTTTCCATAATTTTGGATTTTCTGAAAAGTCTACCCTTTTTTAACTCCTAAGCAGTATATATCCGATTTGCATGAAATTTGGCGAGTTTTATCTAGGGACATTCATGACAAAAATATATCAAATACTTTTTGATAGACCGAACCGTTTTCGTTTAACGCTTCAACGAATTTGACATCAAGCATGCTAAACAGGTTGTTAATCCATTTCTTGGCAATGCCTCAGCATATTGAAATGAAACTTGGTATATGTCATCACAAGCATGACCCGAAGGTACCTGAACAGTTTCGGAACAGAACCACCTACTGGTCAAGAAATATGATTATTTTATTTAGTTTTTGCTTAAAACTTCTAAAAAGTTTGGCCTAAAATCACAAGGTCCCTTTAGATTCCTTGGGGAATTAAAGATGTTCCTATGTGAGCCATTGAAATTTTTGACGTAAAATGCTGTATTTTACAATCGCATTGGTGTGTGGTTACGAAACTTGGTATGTGCCATTGGCACCATGCCTTGAAAGTACCTGTGGGGTCATAGAGTCAAATTACAACAAAATGTTTAAAAATGCAAGTGTAAGTATGTATAATTGTAAAGTAAAAATGGAAATGCAAATAAAGTGTGTCTTTGAAACAAAGTGTGTCTTTGAAGAAGTTTCTTTAACATTTTTTGGTCACTGCATAATTCCCATCCATCCATCATAGTTGTGAATACTTGAGTTCCGATACTATTATTCTAAAATGTGAAAAATAGTAATAATACAGAAACCTTTCACAGGTAGTGTAGGCTACAACAATATGCAATTTAAAACAATTTGCATCTATTTTATTAAGACACATTTTCAAACTACATCCAAATATCCCAACATACTCATTATTATTTATAGAATCTATATATACCATTGCCATTACATATCGCTTCCCTCTAATGGTAATTTAAGTTCTGCGGATGATTGGATGGACAGCAGAGTCTCCTAGAATAGTTATTTTCCTTCTTGTTTACGGAGTGCCACCACATACGCCCCGCTCTCCTTATCTTTCATTTTACACTTGACCAGGCATCTGAAATGAACCTTGAGGAAGCAAACACGAGGCTCTGGCGATTATAATTTTTCAATCATTTGGAGTGGATGAGTATTAGTGCAAATAGGTATCTTGGTGACTGGTTGTTGCCGTGATAAGAGGCCACTATGGCTCTCATTAGCTGCGCGCAGGATTACAGTGTGAGAAGAGGTTATTTTGGCCAGCCAGTGGACGCATTGTAATGAGACTCCAGTACAGGAATATAAACACACTTGGACATGCGCTTTAACCAGAACAGAGTCGTTTTCTCCACTCGTTACACTCTAGATGGAAGGAGGGATTTGCAAGTTTTGCATCTGTTGATGACATTTAATCTGTGTGGAGGATGAACTCATATTTTAAGTTGTGACCGGAATGCAAGGAATTTGTGAAACGAGAAGAGGCAGAATATCAAAACAAAAGGACTGAATGCAAATTTTACCCTGTCGAAAAGATTTTGGTCTGAATTATGCCTGGGCAATACAGCCTAAAAAAGAAAAATTGCGATGTTTTCAGCCCTCTGACTACACTCAATTTGTATTTTGATATTCAGTCTTATATCAGTCATTATTTTGATCAAAGTACAGTACATACAGTAAAAATCTGATTACAAAGAACTAAGATGTGACATCTACACTAGTTTTAGCGAATTAGCACAAGGAATGATATAATCATTTGCATTTATAATGCTCTAATGTAATAGTGCATGGTTATTGTAACGATGCAGGCAAAGACAACGATGAAGGCGTGATGACGTGAAGATGAAGAGAACCCAAGTGCAGTTTATTTACAAAGTGATAATCCAAAAAACCCTAACTATACACGTGAAAGAAATCATAAAACTATGGCTTGACTATGGCTTGACTATGGCTTGACTATGGCTTGACTATGGCTTGACTATGGCTTGACTATGGCTTGACTATGGCTTGACTATGGCTTGACTATGGCTTGACTATGGCTTGACTATGGCTACAAAGTTACATTCAATACTTGACGAAAAACAATGGTGAACATGAGGGCTTAAATACAAGACATAAACCAATGAACAAACAGAACTGATAACAAGCTAATTAAACAATAAACCAATGAAAACATGACACATGAACATGGAGGGAAAACATGAAATCACATGACAAGGGAACAGGAACTAAACTTTTCAAAATAAAAGGCATGAATCAACAAAATACACATGACAGTTATAATCTGCAATATTTACCTACTTGTTTACTAAAACATTTTGGCAAGACTTTATAATATGGGAGTATTCATTAAAATAACTATATTAGTTAACAGGAACTAACAATAAACAATACTTTTACAGCACTTATTAATCTTGGTTAATGTTCATTTCTACATATACTGAGTTTTAATATAAAAGTAAACTAACAAACAATTGAATGTTTGTGAATTAACCAAGATTAATAAATGCTGTAAAATTATATATATATTGTTCTTTGTTAGTAAATGATACCTAATGCATTTACTAATGGTAACAAATAGAATAGTATTTTTATGCATTAGTATGCTACATGACAAATGCCACACAGGGAACAATTTTGAGTGATAAAGGAAACAAACTGGGAATCAGAGTTTGGAATCGCTTCATTGCAACAGACAGTTTGAACTGATTCGCAGAAATGAATCAAACGTTCAAACTTTAACCCCATTTTTGCTACTCAAGAGAAGCTATTAAAACATTTCTGTCTAAACGCTCTTACTTGCAAGTTGAAATTAGTCTAACGACAAGATTTGCATTTAAGACAAAAATGTAAAGTAAATAATCTAAACTCAATGAAAAAAAGAAACATCCTCTCAATTTCAGCTGCTTTTATTTTCAGCAAAATTAACATGTGTAAATAACTGTATGAACATAAAAAGATTCAGCAACTAAGACATAAACTGAACAAGTTTCACAGACATGTGACTAACATAAATGGAATAATGTGTCCCTGAACAAAAGGGGGGTCAAAATCAAAAGTAACAGTCCGTATCTGGTGTGGACACCAGTTGCATTAAGTACTTCATTGCATCTCCTCTTCATGGACTGCACCAGATTTATCATTTCTTGCTGTGAGATGTTACCTCACTCTAACACCAAGACACTTGCAAGTTCCCGGACATTTCTGGAGGGAATGGCTCTAGCCCTCACCCTCTGATCCAACAGGTCCCAGACGTGCTCAATGGGATTGAGATCCGGGCTCTTCGCTGGCCATGGCAGAACACTGACATTCCTGTCTTGCAGGAAATCATGCACAGAACGAGCAGTATGGCTGGTGGCATTGTCATGCTGGAGGGTCATGTCAGGATGAACCTGCATGAAGGGTATCACATGAGGGAGGAGGATGTCTTCCCTGTAACGCACAGTGATGAGATTGCCTGCAATGACAACAAGCTCAGTCCGATGATGCTGTGACACACCGCCCCAGACCATGACGGACCCTCCACCTCCAAATCGATCCCGCTCCAGAGTACAGGCCTCGGTGTAACGCTCATTCCTTCAATGATAAACGCGAGTCCGACCATCACCCCTGGTGAGAAAAAACCGCGACTCGTCAGTGAAGAGCACTTTTTGCCAGTCCTGTCTGGTGCAGCAAAGGTGGGTTTGTGCCCATAGGCAACGTTGTTGCCGGTGATGTCTGGTAAGGACCTGCCTTACAACAGGCCTACAAGCCCTCAGTCCAGCCTCTCTCAGCCTATTGCGGACAGTCTGAGCACTGATGGAGGGATTGTGCATTCCTGGTGTAACTCGGGCAGTTGTTGTTGCCATCCTGTACCCGTCCCGCAGGTGTGATATTCGGATGTACCAATCCTGTGCAGGTGTTGTTACACGAGGTCTGCCACTGCGAAGACGATCAGCTGTTCTTCCTGTCTCCCTGTAGTGCTGTCTTAGGCGTCTCACAGTACAGACATTGCAATTTATTGCCTTGGCCACATCTGCAGTCCTCATGCCTCCATGCAGCATACCTAAGGCACATTCATGCAGATGTGCAGGGACCCTGGGCATCTTTCTTTTGGTGTTTTTCAGAGTCAGTAGAAAGGTCTCTTTAGTGTCCTAAGTGTTTATAACTGTGACCTTAATTGCCTACCGTCTGTAAGCTGTTAGTGTCTTAACGACCGTTCCACAGGTGCATGTTCATGAATTGTTTATGGTTATTGAACAAGCATGGAAAACATTGTTTAAACCCTTTACAATAAAGATCTGAAAAGTTATTTGGATTTTTACAAAATTATCTTTAAAATACAGTGTCCTGAAAAAGGGACGTTTCTTTTTTGCTGAGTTTATAATATTCCACATGCATGCATGAATATTTCAGGCACATGAATATTGGACATATGAAAAGCAAATTCATATTAACACTTTCTCTAATTAAATCCATTTTATAATCTTTTCATGTGAAACTGATGTAATTTTTTGTCCAAACACTATTCTTGAGTGAATCTCACAAACCTTTAAAGTACATGTCTGAGTCATATTTCACCCCAAATCAAAAGGAAATAAGAAATTTTATTTTGCAATAGAAAATGAAACATATTTTTTAGGACTTACCCTTTGTGATGAATAATCCTATCTTTTGGTATGTTTCCACCAAGTTCCAAATAAAAATACAGAATTTATTATTTTATTTTTTAAGTAGGTAATGAAGTTGATTATTTAACAATAGACATGTCACATGCTTATTGAAATAAAATAAAAAAAATAATTAAATGTTTTTTAGTTGATTTTCCAGCAAAAACACACCATGTGTAATGCTACCATCATATAAAATTACTCATTGATACACAGTAACATTCCCGTCATACTTCCCCCCCCCCCCAACATATTATGGTATTGCTTTATATAAAGCCATGATTGCTTCTTTATTAGAATGGTGAATAGAGCTGGGTATTGATACAGATTTCCCATTTCGATTCAATTCGCAAGCTCTCAATTAGATTCTGATTTCGATTAGATTAAATTCTATATCAATTCATATGGGTATATTTCAGTTATAATGTCCCTTTTGCTTACATATGAAAGAAATTCTCTCCTAGAGGACCCATACAGGGGATCTTCTAACAATATCAATTATAAAAATATTAATTTGACTAATTATATTATATTAGTTTTTCATTAATTAACATTTTAGCTTTTAAAAATGAACAAATCCATGGATTCAGTCAATAAATATGATAATATATTGCATATATAATTTTTTGTCACATGTTAATTGTTTAAAGGAATGCTCCGGGTTCAGAATGTGCCTTTTCTTTAAAAAAAAAAAAAAAAAGCAAAAATTGAGGTTACAGTGAGACACTTACAATGGAAGTCAATGGGGCCAATTTTTGGAGGGTTTAAAGGCAGAAATGTGAAGCTCATAATTTTATAAAAGCACTTACATTGATTCTTCTGTTAAAACTGGTGGATTATTTAAGCTGTAAAATTGTTTATATCATCATTTTAGGGTTTTAGGGTTTGTTGACATTACATCGTCATGGCAACAGAGTTGTTGAAAATTAGTTATAACTTTACAAAGAAAAGGTAAGTGATTTTATCGCACTAAAATCATGTTTACATACATATTGTTTATGTGTTGTGGCTATACTTTTGAAATAGTGAGTATTTTAACAAATATTTACCCCATTGACTTCCATTGTAAGTGTCTCACTGTAACACAGATGTTTGCTTTTTTAAAGAAAAGAAGGGACGAGTCAGTTATTTTTTGTGATAATCAATTTTATGCCACAAAAGCTGTCGATTGAGCTTAACTTGTATTGAACCCAGAACATTCCTTTAATAACATCATTTGTACTTTTTACAGGTATTTGCATTGATTTGTTGAACACTGTTCAAAACTGGTACTGTCTCTTTAAGAAATATGCCATTTCTGTAAAACAGCATCTGTAAATGAGCACATGTTGCTTTATCTCATCTGTTTCTTTCTTTTTCTTTTTTTTTTTTTTAACTGACTGTAGCGAACAGATAGGGTATTAAAAGAAACATTATTCAATGACAAATGGGTGACGTGGATTTCATCTTTGGACACATTTGGAACAGCTTTTACTCTAGGGAAAGGATCTCGCTGCTGAATACTCCACCACTATACTACATAATTACTAGTAGCCTAAGTGAAATCTAAACATTTACCAGCCAGTTGCCAATGAACATTTTAGCTGCATAGTGCAAAATTTGGTTGCTAATTTTAATGATTTCCTCTCATTGTAGTGGAGGGTTGAGCATAGAGTAAATTATCGATCTTTGGATTTAAGAATCGATATCGAGATCGTTCAAACGTAGATTGCGATGCATTGGAAAATCTTTATTTTTACCCACCTCTAACGGTGAATTGAGTCCAAATATTCGTGTCAACTTCAATTTAAATCTGAAAGGATTTTCTGTTCTGCTGGAGCCACATTTGACACTGAGGTGAATGTTTTTGAAGACCGTGACGAGCGTTTATTGTGATTGAAGGTCTGTTGCAGGCCACAAAAACCTGCTGACTGATAGGAGAATATGAAATGTCTCTCGCTCGCTCTCTCTCTCTTCCAGTTCCCTCTATCTTTTTCTCTGTTGTGTCGACAGAAAGTTAATCCACATTATGGGGCCGCAAGGAGACGGGCCCTCAGGCCATATTTCAGAGGACAGATCCACTTTCAGTTCCATGGGTGATGTTCCCATAACTCCAGCCTCACTGGGATAATGTTTGCCGGCATTATTCAGCGCTCTATAAATATAAGAAACTTGGAAGAAATACAGTGCTTTTATTAAAACTGTAAATCCAAAGTCTTTTCTTCAAAAAAACAGAGCGATATCAGTTTTCCCTGACCCTGAGGTATGCATTATGCTACCCGAACAAATCGTGATAATGGAGGAAAAGTTTAAGGGATGTCATTATTAAATAAATATTTTTCTCCAAAATGTATTGGCCATAATTATTGGCACCCTTTTATTTAATACTTTTTGCAACCTCCCTTTGCCAAGATATCAGCTCTGAGTCGTCTCCTATAATGCCTAATGAGGTTGGAGAACACCTGGCAAGAGATCTGAGATCATTCCTCCATACAGAATCTCTAGAGATCCTTCAAATTCAGAGGTCTATGTTGGTGGACTCTCCTCTTCAGTTCATCACACTGGTTTTCTATGGGGTTCAGGTCAGGAGACTGAGATGGTCATGACAGAACCTTGATTTTGTGGTCAGTGAACCATTTTTGTGTTGATTTTGATGTTTGTTTTGGATCATTGTCCTGCTGGAAGATCCAACCAGGGCCCATTGTACTGTAAGCTTTCTGGCAGAGGCAGTCAGGTTTTGATTTTTGTATCTGTTGGTATTTGATAGAGTCTGTGATGCCACGTATCCGAACAAGATGTCCAGGACTTCTGGCATAAAACAGCCCCACAACATTAAAGATCCATCACCACATTTAACTGTGGGCATTGGGTACTTCTTCATCTCTGTGTGCACCAAACCCATCTCTGGTGTTTGCTGCCAAAAAGCTCTTTTTATGTTTCATCTGACCATAGAACCCGGTCACATTTGAAGTTCCAGTAGTGTCTGGCAAACTGAAGACGCTTGAGTGTGTTGTTGGATGAGAGCAGAGGTTTTTTTCATGAAACCCTCCCAAACAACTTCTGGTGATATAGGTGACATCTGATTGTAATTTTGGAGACTTTCTGACCTCAAGACCCAACTAATTTCTGCAATTCTCCAGCTGTGATCCTGGGAGAATGTTTGGCCTCTCGAACCATCCTCCTCACTGTGTGTGGAGACAATACAGACAAACGTCCTCTTCCAGTCTGATTCTTAAGATATCCAGTTGATTGGAACTTCTTAATTATTGACCTGATGGTGGAAATGGGTATTTTCAATGCTTTAGCTATTTTCTTATTGCCACTTCCCATTTTGTGAAGCTCAACAACCTTTTGCTGTACATCAGAACTATATTCTTTGGTCTAACCCGCTGTGATTGATGATTAAGGGAATTTGGCCTGTGTGTTACTTAGTACAGTCACCCAGGTGCACTAAAAAATGTAAAATACGAATGGGAATATACTTCAGATACAGGTGCATCTCAATAAATTAGAATGTCGTGGAAAAGTTCATTTATTTCAGTAATTCAACTCAAATTGTGAAACTCGTGTATTAAATAAATTCAGTGCACACAGACTGAAGTAGTTTAAGTCTTTGGTTCTTTTAATTGTGATGATTTTGGCTCACATTTAACAAAAACCCACCAATTCACTATCTCAAAAAATTAGAATACATCATAAGACCAATAAAAAAAAAATTTTTAGTGAATTGTTGGCCTTCTGGAAATTATGTTCATTTACTGTTTATGTACTCAATACTTGGTAGGGGCTCCTTTTGCTTTAATTACTGCCTCAATTCGGCGTGGCATGGAGGTGATCAGTTTGTGGCACTGCTGAGGTGGTATGGAAGCCCAGGTTTCTTTGACAGTGGCTTTCAGCTCATCTGCATTTTTTGGTCTCTTGTTTCTCATTTTCCTCTTGACAATACCCCATAGATTCTCTATGGGGTTCAGGTCTGGTGAGTTTGCTGGCCAGTCAAGCACACCAACACCATGGTCATTTAACCAACTTTTGGTGCTTTTGGCAGTGTGGGCAGGTGCCAAATCCTGCTGGAAAATGAAATCAGCATCTTTAAAAAGCTGGTCAGCAGAAGGAAGCATGAAGTGCTCCAAAATTTCTTGGTAAACGGGTGCAATGACTTTGGTTTTCAAAAAACACAATGGACCAACACCAGCAGATGACACTGCACCCCAAATCATCACAGACTGTGGAAACTTAACACTGGACTTCAAGCAACTTGGGCTATGAGCTTCTCCACCCTTCCTCCAGACTCTAGGACCTTGGTTTCCAAATGAAATACAAAACTTGCTCTCATCTGAAAAGAGGACTTTGGACCACTGGGCAACAGTCCAGTTCTTCTTCTCCTTAGCCCAGGTAAGACGCCTGACGTTGTCAGTGGTTCAGGAGTGGCTTAACAAGAGGAATACCACAACTGTAGCCAAATTCCTTGACACGTCTGTGTGTGGTGGCTCTTGATGCCTTGACCCCAGCCTCAGTCCATTCCTTGTGAAGTTCACCCAAATTCTTGAATCGATTTTGCTTGACAATCCTCATAAGGCTGCGGTTCTCTCGGTTGGTTGTGCATCTTTTTCTTTCACACTTTTTCCTTCCACTCAACTTTCTGTTAACATGCTTGGATACAGCACTCTGTGAACAGCCAGCTTCTTTGGCAATGAATGTTTGTGGCTTACCCTCCTTGTTAAGGGTGTCAATGATTGTCTTCTGGACAACTGTCAGATCAGCAGTCTTCCCCATGATTGTGTAGCCTAGTGAACCAAACTGAGAGACCATTTTGAAGGCTCAGGAAACCTTTGCAGGTGTTTTGAGTTGATTAGCTGATTGGCATGTCACCATATTCTAATTTTTTGAGATAGTGAATTGGTGGGTTTTTGTTAAATGTGAGCCAAAATCATCACAATTAAAAGAACCAAAGACTTAAACTACTTCAGTCTGTGTGCATTGAATTTATTTAATACACGAGTTTCACAATTTGAGTTGAATTACTGAAATAAATGAACTTTTCCACGACATTCTAATTTATTGAGATGCACCTGTATATTTTACTCATACGAATTTCTAGGGGTGCCAATAATTGTGGCCAATGTGTTTTTGAGAAAAATATTTATTTAATAATGAAATATTTTCCCTCTGATAATTGTTTTACTTCAATTAAAGGTTCGAATTTTGTGCATTTTATGAATGAAAGATCAAAAGGATAAACGATGCAGATTTTTTTCACACCCTTCTTTGCTCATATTTACCAAGGGTGCCAATATTTTGGCATCTATCTATCTATCTATCTATCTATCTATCTATCTATCTATCTGATCTATCTATCTATCTATCTATCTGTCTGTCTGTCTATCTATCTGTCTGTCTGTCTGTCTATCTATCTGTCTGTCTGTCTGTCTGTCTCTCTGTCTGTCTGTCAGCCTTTCTTTTTATCTATCTATCTATCTATCTATCTATCTATCTATCTATCTGACTTTCTTTTAATCTATCTATCTATCTATCTGTCTGTCTGTCTGTCTGTCTCTGTCTGTCTGTCTATCAGCCTTTCTTTTTATCTATCTATCTATCTATCTATCTATCTATCTATCTATCTATCTATCTATCTATCTATCTGACTCTATCTATCTATCTATCTATCTATCTATCTATCTGTCTGTCTGTCTGTCTCTCTGTCTGTCTCTCTGTCTGTCTGTCAGCCTTTCTTTTTATCTATCTATCTATCTATCTATCTATCTATTTATCTATCTACCTATCTATCTATCTATCTATCTATCTGACTTTCGGACTTTCTTTTAATCTATCTATCTATCTATCTGTCTGTCTGTCTGTCTGTCTCTCTGTCTGTCTGTCTATCAGCCTTTCTTTTTATCTATCTATCTATCTATCTATCTATCTATCTATCTATCTATCTATCTATCTGTCTGTCTGTCTGTCTCTCTGTCTGTCTCTCTGTCTGTCTGTCAGCCTTTCTTTTTATCTATCTATCTATTTATCTATCTATCTGACTTTCGGACTTTCTTTTAATCTATCTATCTATCTATCTGTCTGTCTGTCTGTCTGTCTGTCTGTCTGTCTCTCTGTCTGTCTGTCTGTCAGCCTTTCTTTTTATCTATCTATCTATCTATCTATCTATCTATCTGACTTTCGGCCTTTATTTTTATCTATCTATCTATCTATCTATCTATCTATCTATCTATCTATCTATCTATGTCTGTCTGTCTGTCTCTCTGTCTGTCTGTCTGTCTGTCTGTCGGCCTTTCTTTTTATCTATGTATCTATCTAACTTTCGGACTTTCTTTTTATCTATCTATCTATCTATCTATCTGACTTTCGGCCTTTCTTTTTATCTATCTATCTATCTATCTATCTATCTATCTATCTACCTATCTATCTATCTGACTTTCGGACTTTCTTTTAATCTATCTATCTATCTATCTATCTGTCTGTCTGTCTCTCTGTCTGTCTGTCTGTCAGCCTTTCTTTCTATCTATCTATCTATCTATCTATCTATCTATCTATCTATCTATCTATCTATCTGTCTGTCTGTCTGTCTGTCTTTTCTATCTGTCTGTCTGTCTGTCAGCCTTTCTTTCTATCTATCTATCTATCTATCTATCTATCTATCTATCTATCTGACTTTCGGCCTTTCTTTTTATCTATCTATCTATCTATCTATCTATCTATCTATCAATCTATCTATCTGACTTTCAGACTTTCTTTTAATCTATCTATCTATCTATCTGTCTGTCTGTCTGTCTGTCTCTCTGTCTGTCTGTCTGTCAGCCTTTCTTTCTATCTATCTATCTATCTATCTATCTATCTATCTATCTATCTATCTATCTATCTGACTTTCGGCCTTTCTTTTTATCTATCTATCTATCTATCTATCTATCTATCTATCTATCTATCTATCTATCTATCTGTCTGTCTGTCTCTCTGTCTGTCTGTCTGTCGGCCTTTCTTTTTATCTATCTTTCGATCTATCTATCTATCTGACTTTCGGACTTTCTTTTAATCTATCTATCTATCTATCTATCTATCTATCTCTCTGTCTGTCTGTCTCTCTGTCTGTCAGCCTTTCTATCTATCTATCTATCTATCTATCTATCTATCTATCTATCTATCTGACTTCCGGCATTTATTTTTATCTATCTATCTATCTATCTATCTATCTATCTATCTGTCTCTCTGTCTGTCTCTCTGTCTGTCTGTCTGTCTGTCTGTCGGCCTTTCTTTTTATCTATCTATCTATCTAACTTTCGGCCTTTCTTTTTATCTATCTATCTATCTATCTATCTATCTATCTATCTATCTATCTATCTATCTATCTATCTATCTGTCTGTCTGTCAGCCTTTCTTTTTATCTATCTATCTATCTATCTTTTTATCTGTCTGTCTGTCAGTCAGTCAGTTACGAGAAAGACAGACAGACAGACAGACAGACAGATAGATAGATAGATAGATAGTATATAGTAAACATCAAATTCTTAATCAAATCTTTATATTTATCTAACATACAGTATACTATATATATATATATATATATATACAATATGTTTATATGTTTAATATTTTTGAAATATTACAACTGGTGTTTATAACATACTTCTGTAAATAGCACAGGCAAATCCTCATAGGAATATATAATAATCTAAAAGTATTGACTGCTGTCACCCTCCACACTGCTGAACTGTTTAATGAGCAGTGAGATTTTCATAACCAGTCGCGCGTGTTTGCCAACACATCCTCACATTGCTTCATTAATCACTATGCTAATGTTCTGCATCGTTTACCTATGTTGCACTGTTTGTTTATTCAAAAACTTTTGTTAATTGAAAAAAAAAATTCACCTGATATGTCAACACATGACATTTCTGAGCTACATTCCTCAGTGATGTTGAACTCCCCTCAGTTTTGCCAGTGAGGTTAGGTCAATTATTTATTGTCTTATGTGGTTATATGAAGCAGTCCTTATCAGACCAGTGTCTGTGAAAAGATAGCATTGAATGGCAGCGGTTAAGCAATTATTGCACATTCATACCGTAATTACATATGTGGGTGGAAGCAGTGTGCAGTGTTTACTGAGTGAATTTATTCAGATAAAAATGGACTATCTTTTAATAAGGAATGAGCAACGTGCAGAAAACAATGACTGACTGACACACAAGGAAACTGACTATAATTGAGATCCAACAAAATATTCAACAAGAAACAAAATGAAGGTTGTTTTAATTGTGTCAGCGCTCTTTTTTGCCTTATTGGGGTTCCCTTAACTCTTATGGGGGTTCTGGTAGAGGTCTGCACAGGCCTTAAAATGAAGCCTGAGTGAAGCCCGAACTCTGGCACACCAGAGCAGAAGGGAAAAAAACATTGACTGACATTGAACATTGAAAAACAATCTGAAATCATGTGTAACAGTCACATTAAGTCCTCTTTGCAACCTGAACTTCTGAACGTCTAATCTTTGTGGCACCTGCATTAAAAAAAGCTAGATATAGCGCAACAAGTTAAACGGAACCAACCTAGTCTCATAAAATGAACGTTACTATAACAACACTTTTGCAAACAGACTTTTACGTGTGTTTCGTTGCAGTTCCCTGGTAAAATGAACACTAGAGGCGCTACAACAACTGTGTGTTTTATTCACTTTCACCCAAATCATGACTGCAACGATCGATCATGACTTTATAAACACTTATTTTTCACACACTACTATGTTTTGATATCGAAACACTTTGTTGACACATCATATGAAAAACGTCATAAAGTGTTGGAACTTGTACACTAGTGCTCGGTTCGAGCCCAGTCAAGCACGCAAGCTGACACTGAGACGAGTGTGTCATAGAAGCGACACGAAATGACGTGGTCATGTGCTTTTCATTTCTCATTTTGTTTTTAGACATTATCACTTAGGTTTAGGTGTTGGTTTAGGGTAAGGATGTCTGTTTTGTTCACCTCTCATTTGATTTTAGATCACTATTGGTTAGGTTTAGGTTAAAGATTTAAGTTAGGGAGTTACGTTTTACTCATTAAAACCTCCATCTAATATTCACCTTAAAAACTTTCTAATTACAACACTTTTTCACTCGCTTTTGGCGCCCCCCGTTGGACATTTCACTGGGAAACTGTAGCCAAACGTGTAATAAGGCACGTAATTTCGTTTTGCAAAAATGTTGCTATGGTCACGTTATGTTTATGAGACTAAGCTGAATGGAACGCAGGTGTCCCGAGATGCATTTTGAAAAATTTACATTATTTTTAACTTGACACAGTGTCTAAAAAAATGCAGCAGTCCTGCATGAGATGCTGAAAAAAACATGCGAGACATGCTGCAACGGTCAGAGATGTCTGTCCAATGCTTGTTTACATAGAAAAACAATTGAGTGAGAGTGCATGCGTATGTAGGCCTGTTTAATCTTTCATTAATTACAAACCAGAACCCAACCTGAAACTGAAGTTAAATGTACTTCAAAAACTGACCTGAACTTTTATTGACAATAGGGTCAAAAGTTCATTTTGATTTAATTTAGATTTTAAATTAATGTCTTTATTTGGAAGAGAAAGATAGAAGTGTGTGACATTTAACAAAAAACAAACTCTGTTTCCTGTGTGCACATGCTGACTTGATGTGGCCTTATTAATCGCTTTCTGATTATTTATACAGCTTTAATGCAACATTTAATTAATGCTCATCTGCCAGTGCATCTCAGCAGGATACGCAGAAGTGTTTGACATGGTTACCAATGCCACATCATTATGCATCAAGCAACTTTAATGATGTTGAGAATGTCAGATATGAACTTGAGGAATGGTGTATTAATTAAGAGGCATTATTATCCTAGCTCACTGCATTAGGGTGGTTTTCACCAAGTTTATGAGTGCCAAATGCACTGTGCCTTTAGTAACTCTGCTAAGAATTCAATATTAATTTGGGCTGCAGGCAATTTGCGATCTGGCAAAGGCATTTTATTTTCTCAATTTTGAACAATTACATTTGGGTTGCTGTTGCATGGCATTTTCCTCCAACATCTGAACATCTGTCATATGCAATCTTCAAAGTTTTCATGAAGAGAAAAGGCTTTGAATATTGCCAAACCATCTCAAGGCCTATTCCACCGATGGGCCAATCCCCTCAAGGCCTTTCCATCGGCATTGACCAAAATCCTTATCATTTACTTTATGCATCCCTGAAAAAGCATTAAATGCTGAAAATGCCAAGGGCAGGCGAATGTCATGACGCATTAGATTATCCAGGCAAACACGTCCTAATTGGCGAAAAGCTTCTCATTCTCTGACCTTTGGCGGCTTATTAGGGACCAGGGTGCAGTGTTGTATCTCGTGCCCTTAGCAGTGCCATGAGCAAATGAGACATCCTCTCATTAGTAGGGTAAATGCTACAGCATGTTTCCCATCTTTGCCAAGAATTGTGGGAAAGGCGTCGCAACAAGGCACGTATTTGCATTTCCTGCGCTCCGCAAGAACAAACATGTCAAGGACGAGTGTGGTTTCATCAGTGCATATGCATGGCACAAAAACAATATTTTGTAATGATGTGACATGATAACTGGGAAGCCAGTCAATTTTCCTTCTGACATAAATAGACGCAGATTTGATTCAGAATAAGACAACTTTCTCTCAGATTTGCATAGAAAAACTACAATGTGTGTTTTCCACAATGGTAGGACTTAAAGTCAACTTGAAATCAAAATTGACCCCATTTTGTTTTTTCAGTACACATTCCTGGGCTTATTGCTATTTAAAAAAAAAAAAAAAAAAAAAAAATGGCTTTTGTCTTCATAACCTTTCATTGAAAGTAACTTGCTCCGCCTCTGAAACAACTTTTCTTTTCGGATGATGTCATGAATCCCTCTTTTCTACCCTTTTCTGTATGTAACGGCCACTTTTCACAATCCAGTCAATTCCCGATGGATAAAGTCAAGTCTCATTCTATATTTATACATATAAAATCAAGTCCCTGTTTCACTCAGATTCCGGATGTAAAATGGGTTGCAAGCAGTGTTTCACATTGACATTAAGCTTCTCGTGGCTTCGGTATCTGTTATAAGTGGTCATGTATGTGGGCAAGCTCTTCGTTCCGAGTGGTTGCTCTTGCAGATGGAGTAGAGGGTTTGGAATTGGAAGTCTGGCTGTGTGGGAAGTGAGATACGATCCTGTTTTATCCATGTTGGCTGTTTGTATCTCAACAGCTCTAAGTGATGTGGAATCACAGTCCTGGTGTGATTTCACAGTGCCAATGTTTCCATGTCAAAGTTAGTCATACTGCTGAGGAACCAATTCATTGGTTGGGTGTCTGGAATCATATATACTTATATCATACATTGTTTGCATGCCTTTATTTACCCTAAGTGCTTGCAATATCTGAAGATATAGTTAATACAGAAATAAAAAAATCTGCATTTTTTTAAACACTTTCAAGTTGTTTCAAACTTGCATGCTTTTATTATTGTTTTTCACCATGTGACACAAAGCCTTGACAACTCTTTTCCATACAACAAGTTTAGATACAAAAAGTAGTTTAAATACAACTTGTGCGCTATATTCAAAGTCTTCTGAAGTCATACCATATTAACTGAGAGGAACACAGCAAAATTCATTACTCACTGAAAATGTTGCCCTCTGCCGAACTCTAAAAACTCTGGAAAACTTGACATGCTGCCCTGACATTTACTTTTTCCAGTGGTGCTATTGATAGTGACACAGGATGTCATCCTACAGAAAGCAATCATGATCACATAATCAATGATCAGTGCGATTCGGAAGTTGCCTTTTCTCTCTAAAATTACATTGTACATTTTTACTCCACTGACAGTTCAGGTTTGGGGTTTTGGTTAGGGCATATGGTTAATAAAATACGCATTCCTTTTGACAGTATTACATCATTTACAACTAAAAGTACAGCTTGCTTTTGGCGCCACGCTGTGGACTGGAGCTCACACGTGCCCATGCGTTCAACAACACTTCTAGCTTCGGCCACTGGGGGCAGTAGTTAGAATTTCGGTAAGCACAGATCTATTTCAGCAGCTGAACTTTTGACCTGCTGTCGCCAAAATTACAGATCGATCACTCTGGAAACTCACGTCTTCCCTCCATTTCATTTTGTAAGTCACTCTGGATAAAAAAAACATCTGCTAAATTAAAAAATGTAAATGTAAATTTGACATGGTAGATGCGAGCTTCGGCGGAGGTGAATATTATCTGTAAATAACGGCATAAATTAAGCATTTGACAAGTAATATTTAGACATTAGCTATTAGCGAATAGCAGTGAATAATTACTAATAAATGCAACAGGAAATATTGTTTTCTATGTTTGACAACATTTGCTTTTTGAAACCCCCCCCCCCCAAAAAAAATATATATAAAAATGTGTATATATATATAAAAAAAAAATTTTTTTTTGTGTACAAAGATCATATATTTTGTGTTGCTGTGAAAGACCAATTTTATGCATTTATTGTCACTGACATATTTTAAACCAAGAAGAACACAGATTTCAGATTTATTCAGGAAGTTAAATGTTGGCATTTTTGGGGTCAAAATGTGTATACATTAATTTGTTTACTGTAATAACTTCAATTTACTCTTATTGCACCAAACCCTAAAGTCAGCTGTAATGTCATCTAAAACAAAAACAAAACATGTTGCTCTGTATATAGGTAACTAGTTAACAGTAGTGGCCCAGGAAAAGTTTATTACTCTCAAAATAATTTACACACCAAATCTCATTCACACGTATGTTCAAAAATGGTGCATTTGGATGTCTTTCACCATGTTTGGCAAACTTAATTGGTTCTCACGTGTCACGTGACTAACTGTGACGCACAAATGTATGACTTGTATGAGTGGAACACAAAAGGAGATATCAGGGACTGATAGTCTGAACATGTGTCTAAAATCTCCTTTTGTGTTCACAGAAGCAAAAAAATAATACGGGTTTGAAACGACATGCGGACGAGTAAATTCATTTTTTAAATGTACATTTTTGGCTTTTTAACATCAGATTTCCAAAATAACATCCCATGCATGTCCACCGACTTTCCCCGAGACCGTTAGGGAGTTTCCTCTGAACTCATTTAGCCATGTCTTTGTCAGGATCAAAACCTATTACAACTGCCAAGCCAAACTGACCACTACTGCTAAAGAGAAGTGACAACAATTTCCCAGAGGAAGGTTGACCATGGAGGACAGAAAGAGGAGGGCATGGTTTCCCAGCCAATGAGACTACAAAAAGACTCATTTTCTCCGCTCTCTCCCTCAGCGCAATATAAGCAGAGACGGATAATTGCTGAATTTAACTGCTTCCCTTATTGCGCACCAGAGAGCGGCTTCTCCCTGCTGATTTGAGGAATGGTAGACGGGGGTAAATGAGAAATCTGTTCAGCTTATTAAGTTTAAACCCCAAACTTTTACAGAGAACAGAACTGCTCTTGTTAGCTGAACAGAACAAGAAAGAAAAATGGTTATGCTTTTATTGAATATGCTGTGTGCGATACCCAGGATGGAAACGCAACTGAATAAAAAGACCTGAACTAATTCTTGATTGAATAAGTCAACATGAAACCAAAATTGAGACTATTTTTTTCTTAATACACGTTTCTGGTTTTATTGTGCATGATTAATTGGTGTATATTATTCAATGTAATATTTGTTTGTCTTCATAATGTTTAAATTCTCCAACCAGCTGACTCCATTCTGGTATGTAACACCCAATTTTTGCTATCCAATCAAGTCTTGCTCTACATTTGTTCTCGTTGAATTTTCTGTTTCACTTGAGATATCTCATATTTATGGAAACAAAAAAAAAAAAAAAAAAAAAGGAAAAAAGATTAAAACAGTAATAGTGATTTACATAGCAAACACCACTTTTATTTTTTGGCTTTTTGTCACAATGAGAGTCTTTAATCAACATGAAATCAAAATTTACAGTAAACTGAAATTTTACTGTTTTTTATATATAAGACACATTCCTTAGCTTGAGATGAACATTAGATGTATTACAACAACTGTGTGTTGTATTCATGTTCACACAAATCATGACTGCAATGACTGATTATGACTTTACAAACACTTATTTTTCGCACTATTACTTAAACTGCTAATATAAGGTATCAAAGCACTTTTAATCTAGCGCATCATTTGAGAAATGACACTTTTTAACGTTTGTGTTACAGACTCGTCTACATTTACACACTTATTCCAATGTGATTATCTTGCGCGGTAGCTCATCTGATGACAATCGCCTGCTTGCATGTGAAGCGACTGAGACATGTAAACGACCAGTCATGGTTCATTTTGTTGTTACGTGCCATCGTGTTATTACAATAATAGACCGGTGTGCAACACAGTGTCATTTAAATGGTCCGCGACAGACTCATTTCAGCTCATAATGTTAACGTGTTCGCCTGTTTCATTCTCCCTCTCTCTCCTCAACAGTTCCCTGTAACATTTAACTGTCTTGTCTAATGATAAAAAGGCAAATATCAATAAAACTATTATATACCGTTTGCAAATATGCACATATCTCGTTTAAACAGGTGTAATAAACAAACCTCACAAAACATGAGCAGATCCAGCATCCTGTGGAGCGCTTATTTATCTTCCTCTAAAGCACGTATTCTATCAGCCTCTCCTCAGCAGTTCCCTGTAACTTTTAACCTTCTTTTCTAATAAAACAAGGCAAATATCAATAAAACTTCTATTATATACCATCTGCAAATTTAAACAGATGTAATTCATGAACCTCACAAAAATCCAGTGTTTTCTTCCCGTCAAGTGCTCATCTAATATCTTCCTCTGAAGCGCGTATTCTATCGGCCAGAATCAAAACTTCAGGATCAAAAGTTCCTCATGACGGTCATTCCATGACAATCCAAGCATGTGATCCAGGCTGTTTAAACTGTCAGGAGAAGACTGCTATTCGCGCTGGATCCGCACTAGTGCAACTTCAAAGTAAAAGCGCTTCATGTGCACTATAAGTAAATTTCTTATTCACTATGCACTGTATGTACAATTGGTTTGATTCTGTATTTTTAGAAAATGCAATTGCTAAGCAACCAAATTGGCGCGGTTGCTAGGGAGGGTAGAGTCACATGGGGTAACCTCCTCGTGGTCACTATAATGTGGTTCTCGCTCTCGGTGGGGCGTGTGTTTAGTTGTGCATGGATGATGCGGAGAATAGCGTGAAGCCTCCACACGCACTATGTCTCCGTGGTAACGCGCTCAACAAGCCACGTGATAAGATGCGCGGATTGACGGTCTCAGACATGGAGGCAACTGAGATTCATCCTCCACCACCCGGATTGAGGCGAGTTACTGCGCCACCACGAGGACTTAGAGTGCATTGGGAATTGGGCATTCCAAATTGGGGAGAAAAAGGGAGGAAAAAAAGAAGAAAAGAAAATGTGATTGCTAATGTGGACATGCCATCCATGCTTGCTGGACTACTGTGTGTACTGTTATTTCCTTCTTCCTAATATATTGACAATTTCTTCATGTGCAATAAATTACTAAATCTTATGACAACAGTAATCAGAAGAAACTGCCATCTACCATTTAAAATTCGATATTATTTTTTAGATTTTTTTTTTACAGAGTTAAAGTTTAGCCATTTTATGTTTATGTTATTTACTATATTAAATTGTGTGATATATCGGCATTGTATCGGCCACCCTGATCGCTGGATATCGGCATCGAAGTTTTTTAAATTTAATTTTGTAAAAAAAAAAAAAAAAAAATGTACACAATTAAATTTGATGGAATTTTGTCATGAAATGAGTTTATGAAAAACATAAATATTACAAAGAGTCTAAAATAGTTAGTGTACACTTTTTAAAGATTATTATTAATAAGTTTGAATGGCAATTTGCGTTCATTTTAAAACAACTCAAATTGGTAGAGACCACATTTTTATCTGTTTATTACTGTTCAAAAGTGATCCAGTAATCAGACAGTGTTGTAATGCATTGCTGTGTTCTTTAGCACAAGATTCACATGCTCATATTTCTGGCAGGCTTTGAGAAAAGCTGAATAATTGGAACTTGTCGGACAAAAATTATTGGGTAATCCTCATAAACCACAAGCTCCCTGTAACAGACTTTTATAAAAGCCAGTCACCATCAGCTTACTGTCACAGGGCTTGTTATTATTTTTCAGGTTTAAAGAGAGTTTGACCCAGCCATGAAAAAAAAAATCCATTCTTGCTGTTTGACATTTTTATTATGCCATGTTCTTCTTGGTTCACAATGTCGGCACGAATCTCAGTGGACGATCTAACGAGGCCGTTTAATTAAGCCTTTTTGAATGGAGAGCCCCAGTGGTTTATCTCTATTAGAACGCTAAAGATGACTTTTGTTTTTCTCAGTAGAAACCCGAAGGAAAGTTATATCAATAGCTTATGAAGTCACTGAGAACACTGACACGACTCTCACGTACACCATTTGCTTTTCGTCTCAGGAGAAATCTTTGTGATTTAGCACAACTTTCTCAGAAACAACGGGTTATTTGAGTTATTCTTGACTCTTATTAAGAGAACAACAAAGGAATTGCATCAGTCCAACACAAGTTCTGTGACAAAGCAATAGTGCATCATTCATTTTGACCAATTATGCATTCACTGAAATATTTTCCTTCACAAACTGATTAGACATATTTCTCTAATCTAAGTTTAATACTGTTAAAAAAAAAAAAAAAAAACATTAACAGTCATCAACTTTTAAGGTTTCCATCTTGTAAGCTGCTTCATGTTGTTTGGCTCCATTTGGAAGACTTTGGGGTAAATGAGAGCATTCTGGGACATAAAGTATTTCTACACCACTTCATTTATTATTATTTATTGATTCTAAAAACATTCAACATTATGCAATTCAATTTGATAGAATTTTGTTATGAAATTGAAATGCGTAATTCTTAAAAACAGACTAAAGTATTTTGTAAGTGTAGATTCATATTCTGAATCCTATTGTCATGTTCTGTCTTCCTCATGTTTCCTTGGACTCTTATTTTGAAGTTTTCCCCTGGACTACACTTCCCATAGTGCACTGCCCTCATCACTTCCATCTGTTCCACATCATCCTCACCTGTCTTCCATCCCCTCATTAGTTCCTTTGTGTATTTATACCCGCCAGTTATGTTCATGCATTGTCAGTTCTTGTCTGTGTAACACTTATATGTTAGTGTGTGGTTCAGTTGGTTCTTTGTCTATATGGTTCTCCACATTGTTATATATCTTCTTCATCATCTTCATTAAAGCCTGCAAATAGATCCATCGCCTCTTCATCATCTCTGCTACACACAATACGTGACACCTATTTGCTACCTCAATTTCATTCTCAATTCTAAATAGTGTGCATCATTTTTGTCCACAAACTTTAAAGCCCAAATTCTCTCAGTATTTTTTGTCTTGTTCCATCTGTTCCACATCATCCTCATGCAGATGGAAGTTTAAGTTTTATTAAAAATATCTAAACATCTTGAATCAATTTAAATGAGAAGCAAATTTTGTGTTAAATAATAAGACAAAGAATTTATCTAATATTTTTACTTGTCCCACCCTTTGGTTTTAAGCATAAAACCTAGTGAGGTTTGGGTTTCAAACAATTTCTTTGAAAATATATTCTCTGAAAAGTCTTAAAATCTTGCATTCCCATAATTTTATTAGACAAAAGCACTGATTAATAAAAATATGTCTTGCCATACTAGATACCTAAATGCATTTTCAGTCCACTACGCTAAGTGTAGATGTTGATGCCATGCAAACGCTGCTGGCTACAAAAGGTTTCAGCGCTTCAGCGATCTCCTTATATGGATGTTGAAGGAGTTTGACCTCCTCATTAGTTTGGATGCTTCTCTTGATTGAGAGCTTCTCTTGCGCCCTAATGATATGATTCCATCGCCAGTTAGTGTTAATATAAGTCGAAGGGTTGAATTAGAGCAATTGAAACAGCAAATGGCTGTACACAACTCTTAATTTCCCCTCAAGTGTCCAAGGACACTTGATGTAGTGTACTATGACCTCTAGGGTGACCATTGAATTGCAATCAAATGGCCCCTAGACGCCCGACCATACTATTGTAGTAAACCTGCTGCAAAAATGGAATTCAATTATGATGCAGTTAATATTGCTGTATATTAGAAGAAAAAAATATTTTGATTTGTAAGAACTATGGACAAATTGTTTATGGTAATGGTTATTTTAATGGCTGATGCCATTACTGATAGCTGCTATATAGAGAGTAGAGTGGCCGATGACCAATATAATTTTAAAATACTGTATAATGCAATAATATATATTACAAAACTTATCGTAGCAGACATTTACAGTTTCCATTTCATTAAGGGTAACTCCTACTATCGCTCCCCTTATGACAGCACTGAGAATGAAACAAGTTTTTGCATTGCATTGATTTGCAGTCTACTTGCAGTCTGTTTACTAATACATTTTGGACTGAAGTCTTTAAGAATTTGAAATATTTTAGTAATTGTCACAACACTCTTTGCATTAAAGACCACCAACATAGCACAGCACATCTTGGTCTATTATTCTTTTTTTGTATCATCAATTTTAATTCATCCTTTTTGAGAACGTTTAATGCATGTATATCATAAAGAAAGCACGAGCGGCCACCTCCTCTAACCGAAAACAACTTCTCAATTGGACTTAATTGCTTTGTCCAACAAAGTGGCAATCAGTCATACTTCTCCATCAGTACCTGTCACACTTGCCAGCCATGAACTGGGAGAGAAGAAGGACACCCTCTATAGTTTGTTCTCCATAAACATTTTCTTTCGCCATTTGTACTGTCAGCCAAGACTGAGAGCGTTTAGCTCAAGAATTCACCAATTTATTACACGTCCATCTTCATTTCAGCAGATCAACATGTAGGCGGTTTGTTGTTATTGTTGAGGCTTAAACATTCTCTAAAAAAACAAAACAAGAAAACACACAATGAATAATTTGCTCACTTGCAGATATTAAGAAACCATATATGTACTCAGCAAGAAAAGAAATGTCCTCTCACAAGCTTCACAGACATGTGACTAACAGAAATGGAATAATGTGTCCCTGAACAAAAGGGGGGGTCAAAATCAAAAGTAACACTCAGTATCTGGTGTGGACACCAGCTGCATTAAGTACTTCAGTGTATCTCCTCTTCATGGACTGCACCAGATTTGCCAGTTCTTGCTGTGAGATGTTACCCCACTCTAAAACCAAGACACTTGCAAGTTCCCGGACATTTCTGGGGGGGAATGGCCCTAGCCCTCACCCTCCGATCCAACAGGTCCCAGACGTGCTCAATGGGATTGAGATCCGGGCTCTTCGCTGGCCATGGCAGAACACTGACATTCCTGTCTTGCAGGAAATCATGCACAGAACGAGCAGTATGGCTGGTGGCATTGTCATGCTGGAGGGTCATGTCAGGATGAACCTGCAGGAAGGGTACAACATGAGGAAGGAGGATGTCTTCCCTGTAACGCACAGTGATGAGATTGCCTGCAATGACAACAAGCTCAGTCCGATGATGCTGTGACACACCGCCCCAGACCATGACGGACCCTCCACCTCCAAATCGATCCCGCTCCAGAGTACAGGCCTCGGTGTAATGCTCACTCCTTCGACGATAAATGAGAGTCCGACCATCACCCCTGGTGAGACAAAACCACGACTCGTCAGTGAAGAGCACTTTTTGCCAGTCCTGTCCGGTCCAGCGTAGGTGAGTTTGTGCTCATAGGCGACGTTTTTGCCGGTGATGTCTGGTAAGGACCTGCCTTACAACAGGCCTACAAGCCCTCAGTCCAGCCTCTCTCAGCCTATTGCGGACAGTCTGAGCACTGATGGAGGGATTGTGCATTCCTGGTGTAACTCGGGCAGTTGTTGTTGCCATCCTGTACCCGTCCCGCAGGTGTGATATTCAGATGTACCGATTCTGTGCAGGTGTTGTTACACGTGGTCTGCCACTCTGAGGATGATCAGCTGTCCTTCCTGTCTCCCTGTAGTGCTGTCTTAGGCGTCTCACAGTATGGACATTGCAGTTTATTGCCCTGGCCACATCTGCAGTCCTCATGCCTCCATGCAGCATGCCTAAGGCACGTTCACACAGATGAGCAGGGACACTGGGCATCTTTCTTTTGGTGTTTTTCAGAGTCAGTAGAAAGGTCTCTTTAGTGTCCTAAGTTTTTATAACTGTGACCTTAATTGCCTACCGTCTGTAAGCTGTTAGTGTCTTAACGACCGTTCCACAGGTGCATGTTCATTAATTGTTTATGGTTATTGAACAAGCATGGAAAACATTGTTTAAACCCTTTACAATAAAGATCTGTAAAGTTATTTGGATTTTTACAAAATTATCTTTAAAATACAGTGTCCTGAAAAAGGGACGTTTCTTTTTTTGCTGAGTTTATATATATATATATATTTATATACAGGTTGCAATCAAAATTATTCAACCCCCCTGACCAGCAATACGTTCTGGTGATGTGAATTAAAACACATCAACTAAAACCTCGGTAAACAGACAAAGTAAGTTTTTAATGCACATTTGAGTGATTTTGAGAACAAAGAGTTCAGTTTACCCAAATTTTAAATAAAAAAATAATTAATTCTCTCCACAAATGTCATGTCAAAAATATTCAACCCCCAAAGTCAATCATTTGTGGAGCATCCTTTATCCTTAATAACATCAAATAAATGTTTCAGGTAAGTGTTCTCAGGCTTCGGACACCTCTCTATTGGATTTTTTACACATTTCTCATGAGCAAAAGCTTCCAGCTCTTTGACATTCTTTGGTTTCTGTGCTGCCGCTGCTTCCTTAAAATCCCAACAAAGATTTTCAATGGGATTTTAATGATGGACTGAAAGGGACATTCAAGGACATTCAACGACCCATCCCTGAACTAGATTTTGGACAACTTGGATGTATCTTTAGTGTTATTGTCTTGCTGGAAATTCCAGTGATCACCGAGCTTCAATTTACACACTGAAGGCATCACATTTTTGCCAAAATGGCCTGATACCTGAAAGAATCCATGGCGTCAGTCACATGGTCAAGATAGCCGTTTCCTGCAGCTGCAAAACACCCCCATATCAAGACTGGCCCACCTCCATGCTTGACCTTGGGGATGGTGTCGTTCTTGTCATCACCTTGCCTTTCTTACTCCAGACATACTGCTGACCCATGGGTCTAAAACTCATTTTCAATTTAGTGTCATACGTCCTTAAAACCTTCTTCCAGGACTCCACAGGTCTTTCCCAATTACTTCTTGAATATTCAAGTCAACATTTCCCTCTGTGAAGTTTTGCTTTCTTCCACACCCCAAGAAGTTTGCTGTTGTGCCATATTTTAAAAATGTATGAATGGTGTATGAAAGTTTGTCTGTTGGAAATTGAAGTGCCTTGGAAATATTATTTTAGCCATGGTATTTTCTTGTGTAATAAAATAATCTCCTCTATTAGCTTTTGTGACATCTTATTTTTAATTGCATGTTTTGCATAGAAAAATTTGCATTTTTGCTTACGACACAACTTCTCTGTGGATGGAAACACCTTGTTGATGAGAGAGGTCAACAGAGAATGGCCAGACTGGTTTGAACTGACAAAGTCTATGGTAACTCAGATAACCACTCTGTACAATTGTGGTGAGAAGAATATCTGTTCTGAGATGCGGGTTGGTGCTGTTTTGGTGGCATGAGGGGGACCTACACAATATTAGGCAGGTGGTTTTAATGTTGTGGATGATCGGTGTGTGTATATAATATATATATATATATATATATATATATATATATATGTTTATTGTAAAATCTAGGATGAAAAAACTTTTCACTATCAGATTCAGAATCAAAATAATGATTAATTATACATTATATATACATATAAAATGGAAGAGTTGCTAATAACAAGAAGTAACTGTGCTAATAAAATGCCATTATAAATACTTTGCACTACTATTTTATAATTAATACTTTTTACTTTCTAAAATATTAATTCTAAAAAAAAATTCTAATAGCAAAAAACTGCTACTAGAAATACTGTAGATGTCATAGCGATAATTTCATTACTTATTTTTAAAGCTCCAGGATGAATACATCTGGTCACTATCAGATTCAAGATAAAAACCATATTTATTATACTGTAAATGATAATAATATTATTTATTATGTATACATATAAAATCTACGAGGAATAGAACTTGTCATTATCAAATTCAGAATCAAATATAATACACATTATTATTATTATTATTATTATTATTATTATTATCATTATATAAATAATACAAATCTAGGATGAATAGAACTTGTTCCTATCAGATTCAGAATCAAAATAATAATAATTATATAACAGGAATTAGATATTATTTAATGCATATACAATTAAAATATCAGAGTTGCACATAACAAGAAATACAAATGTGCTAAGAAAATAGCATTATAATTACTTTTCAATATTATTTTACAAATGATTTTTAAAAAACAATTACAAAATTGTTTTAATAGTCCAAAAAAAAAAAAAAAAAAAAAAACAGCTATTAGAAACTGTGAAAATGTCACTTCTTATATTCAAAGCTCTTGGATGAATATAACTTGTCACTATCAGACTCAGAATCACAATAGTTATATTTAAATGAGAATGTTTCAAAATTCAAATGCTGTCATATTACTTTTCCAATTAGCATTTTAATTTCTGAGAAATGTTTTTTATGGTCCAACATTGTCAGCTGAGGAAGGCAAAATGAACAAAATGAATAAGACGAGAGCTTCAAAATCAGACTCATCTACATCATTTGATTAATGAGAAGGTGATGTGTTTGGTTAATGAGATGAGGGGCTGGAGATTACTATCACACCCTGATGGGCTGATCATTTCAAGAATGTCTGGGTCGACTCGACCTGTCGTATCTAGTCTGAAATATGAGAATCACGACAGAACAATTCCAATTGATTTTCCCAGCTCTATCTCATCAATAAAGCTGCACATTTACATTTTCTTCATCTCGAACATTTCTTCCTTTAAGACAAAAATGAAAAAAATCTGAGAAATCTGTTTTTATCCTATTTAATCTTTGAATTTAAGGTCAAAGAAAGAATTTTTGAGTATATACTGTATGTGTTCTTATTTGCTTGCATACTTGTATATGCCTTGTTTCATCTAGTATTCCACTAAAGATAAGATATTTTCCAAGACTCACTCCAGGGCACTGAGAGTCGTCAATGCAGCTTGTTCAGCTAATTGAATATTCAATAAGCGTTTAGAGCACTCTGCAAGCTGTGCACTGATTGAAGTCGTCCAATAACCAGCAGCCCTCCAGTCCCAACCGAATAAAGATATTCACTTCTATACATTCCAAACCCAGGGTATTTGAGATTGTGGCTCTTTTCCCAAACCTAGAGAGCTGACTAGCTGTCCACTACACAGGCTGCTACCTTCTAAGGTAGCATCCTAACTGAAATGGTACCCAAGCGGATAGGCAGTAAATTCATAAAACTAAATTAATAAAACAAACTTCGCAAAATTCACAGATTCATTATGTGTGTGTCAGAAAACAAGCATTCTATACATGTAAAGGGTTATTTGACCTAAAAATGAAAATTCTGTCATTTATTCACCATTTTTATGACATTCCTTCATGTCGTTCCAAACATGTGTGCTGTTATTTTGTTAAATTTGGGCCTGTTCCTTACAGAAAGCTATTGTATGCCTTCAAAAGATGTGAAATGCTGGACTACTTTAAGGATACTTTAATGGTCTTTTTGTTGAAGCCTGCAGTCACTATGCATTGTTTTTGTTCCATGGAATAAAATAACAGAATATGGGTTTGGAACAACAAAAAGGTGAGTAAATAATGACAGAATTTTAGGATGAACTATTCCTTTAAGTAAAATAAACAATGTTTGGTGGTGTTATGGCCAATATTCCTTTACATCTGCAGCATTTACATCAGTTAAAGACTTTCAGACAACATTAAATGGCCGTTATTGCTTTTTCCTCAAACTCAACCAGCACTGACTAGTGCTTTAATAACATCTCTTCCAGCAAGATCTTTGGTTGTTTCTGTGGGATTCTGTTCTCTCTTGTCTCATTACCATTTTGGAGGAAATTATTCTGATGGAAACTGGGCCAAATGTTACAAAGATGGCATTTCCTAAAAATTGGGATTTGATTGCTTTAGCACCTTTTTGAATGGGAGAATTATGAAGTTATTGGGCTTCAGCAGCCTTGTCTGTCTGCTTATCGTTGGACCGTTTATCTTTTTATTGTTCATTGCTCATTAGTCTTGATTTAATTTTCACATGCAGTGCCCACTCGCAAAGTCCAATTAAATAGTGGTGCTGTCTCTCTTACTTTCTAGTGAGATGCTAAAATGTTGAATTAGGGGTAGGAATGTCATTTTCATAGTCAACTTTCTATAAAATGAACAATCAATTAATAGATCACAATACACATGTGGACACCAAATACCATGAGCATGATACTTTTTAATTACAATTTAAATACACTTTAAATGAACAATTCATTTTTAATCAATACAAAACTACTGTCAAGACTAATGTCATGGAAACCAAAACCAATACCGATGATACACTTTTAAGTAATGAGACATTCATTTGCATGCTAAAATCGCTAGTTTAAAAAAATAGTGTAGTAATACTTCGATAACATTGAGATCCTCACACTGCCAGTAACAATTGCAAGAATTGATGTTTTAAAATAGATACCCGAAAGTCATCATGAAAAACTGACAGGTCAAAATTTACAAATCCCTCATATTTTTTTACAAAACTGATTAATCAAATCTGATTAATCCCTCTTACTTTTTAGTGAAATTGACAAATCAAAATTGACGGATCACAATTGACGAATCCCTCTTTTTGACAAATTGTCGGATCACAACTGACGAATCCCTCTTTTTTGACAAATTGACGGATCACAATTGACGAATCCCTCCTTTTGACAAATTGACGGATCACAATTGACGAATCCCTCTTTTTGACAAATTGACGGATCACAATTGACGAATCCCTCCTTTTGACAAATTGACGGATCACAACTGACGAATCCCTCTTTTTGACAAATTGACGGATCACAATTGACGAACCCCTCTTTTTGACAAATTGTCGGATCACAATTGATGAATCCATCCTTTTGACAAATTGACGGATCACAATTGACGAATCCCTCTTTTTGACAAATTGACGGATCACAATTGACGAATCCCTCCTTTTGACAAATTGACGGATCACAACTGACGAATCCCTCTTTTTGACAAATTGACGGATCACAATTGACGAATCCCTCTTTTTGACAAATTGACGGATCACAATTGACGAATCCCTCCTTTTGACAAATTGACGGATCACAATTGACGATCCTTGACGAATCCCTCCTTTTGACAAATTGACGGATCACAACTGACGAATCCCTCTTTTTGACAAATTGACGGATCACAACTGACGAATCCCTCTTTTTGACAAATTGATGGATCACAATTGACGAACCCCTCTTTTTGACAAATTGTCGGATCACAATTGACGAATCCATCCTTTTGACAAATTGACGGATCACAATTGACGAATCCCTCTTTTTGACAAATTGACGGATCACAATTGACGAATCCCTCTTTTTGACAAATTGACGGATCACAATTGACGAATCCCTCCTTTTGACAAATTGACGGATCACAACTGACGAATCCCTCTTTTTGACAAATTGACAGATCAAAATTGACGAATCAATTGATGAATCTCTCTTTTTGACAAATTGACGGATCAAAATAGAAGAATCCCTTTTTTTGACAAATTGACAGATCAAAATTAACGAATCCCTCTTTTTGACAAATTGACGGATCACAATTGACGAATCAATTGATGAATCCCTCTTTTTGACAAATTGACGGATCACAATTGACGAATCAATTGATGAATTGACGAATCCCTCTTATTTGTGAAAAAATAAAAAAGCAAGAAATCAGCTAATTTCTCATATTTATTGCTCAACGATATAATATGAATATACAACTTGAATATTTGATTTGCACATGTGGGTGGGTCTGAAACACGATTGGTCAATCTGCGCTATCATTTGTCCTGACTCAAACAAACCCCTCAGAATAAGAGTTCAACACGATGCAGCTCTGCAGATGGATTAATCTAATTTTTAATTCAGAACATTAACATTCTTTCAAACATCAGACAGTTACATATTTATTACAACTCTGCTGTCGCTTGTTAAGCAACAAGACAATGGATTTATCCAGCAACTTACCAACTTATGTGGCAATAACTCGCTATGATGCCGTAGCTCCGGTTTTAAAAGGCAGAGTATAGATTATTATAAAAATGTCGTGGTGCAAATTACCAAACATAACCACAAATTTGCACATTTCTATACATTATAAATAACTAGACTTCCATTAGTGAGTTAATAGCCTACTGGTTAATGCTGTTTTTAACTTTGTGCACTGGCTTGGTTGTTTTCTTCTCACTGAAAAGCAGCTGAAATTGTAAAATATGATGGCAAATGGATTTGCTCTTAGGCTACACAATACAGATGTGGCCTTTGATAATGCGTGACCAAAAAAACAAAAAACATGTGGCATCACGTCATTAGGCAGCAAAGAACACGTGATCAGTTGGGGGCAGTAATGTTTCATTCTTTAAACAATTGCTAATGGTTAATGAGTCCATCCATATACAGTCTAATAGGGTCTGTCATTTTAGTCATGTTGTCAGCAGAAAACTGAAGTGAGAACAAAAATCACAAAAAGCTATAGCAAGCAACATTGAGACAAAATCAGCAACGGCAATACCCTACACAATTGTTAGCTATAAGTATACTTTCTCAGAACCATAATGCAGTGGCAGTGCACATTAAACATGGGTGAGCTAAATTCAAGTTTATTGTGTGTATTACATTCTAAATAATTAGAGATCTCCAGAACACTATAGACAGGAAAATGAAGAAATATCACGTACAAAAAATGCGTGTCCCCCTTCACCTGTACTATACATTTAGACTAAAATTATTAAAATTACTAAAAACTTATTCAAGCTACATCATAATATATGTTGCTGCATTCAGCTGGTGGGCTGTCGGATAAATCCATTGTTTGACTGCTTTGAGCGACAGCAGAGTTGTAATAAATAAGCAACTGTCAAACGTTTGGAAGAATGTTAATGTTCTGAATTAAAAATTAGATTAATCCATCTGCAGAGCTGTATGGTGTTGAACTCTTATTCTGACAGGTTTGATTGAGGCAGGACAGATGGCAGCGCAGGCTGACCAATCACAATTCAGACCCACCCACCTGTGCAAATAAAATATTCAGGCTGTGTATTCTTTTTATATCCATGAGCAACAAACATGAGAAATTTGCAAATTTCTTGCTTTTTTATTTTTAAACAAAACGAATAATCAAAAAACAAGCCTTTTTCCCCCATTTTTGCTCATTCAAAGCATGATTGATTTTTTTAATTTTTAATTTCGAAACGAAAAACAAATGAACGCAACATACACGGACCCTTTTTAATGAAACTGAAGAATCAAAATGAATGAATCCCTCGTACTTTTTGACAAATTGACGAATCAAAATGGACGAATCCCTTTTACTTTTTGACAAATTGATGAATAAAAATGGATGAATCCCTCGTACTTTTAGACAAATTGACGAATCCCTCTTACTTTTTGACAAATTGATGAATCAAAATGGACGAATCCCTCTTACTTTTTGACAAATTGACGAATAAAAATGGACGAATCCCTTTTACTTTTTGATGAAATTGACGAATAAAAATGGACGACTCCCTCTTACTTTTTGACAAATTGACGTATAAAAATGGATGAATCCCTTTTACTTTTTGACAAATTGACGAATAAAAATGGACGAATCCCTTTTACTTTTAGACAAATTGACGAATAAAAATGGATGAATCCCTTTTACTTTTTGACAAATTGACGAATAAAAATTGATGAATCCCTTTTACTTTTTGATGAAATTGATGAATAAAAATGGACGAATCCCTCTTACTTTTTGACAAATTGACGAATAAAAATTGATGAATCCCTTTTACTTTTTGATGAAATTGATGAATAAAAATGGACGACTCCCTCTTACTTTTTGACAAATTGACGAATAAAAATGGACGAATCCCTCTTACTTTTTGACAAATTGATGAATCAAAATGGACGAATCCCTCTTACTTTTTGACAAATTGATGAATCAAAATGGACGAATCCCTCTTACTTTTTGACAAATTGACGAATAAAAATTGACGAATCCCTTTTACTTTTTGATGAAATTGACGAATAAAAATGGACGACTCCCTCTTACTTTTTGACAAATTGACGAATAAAAATGGATGAATCCCTTTTACTTTTTGATGAAATTGATGAATAAAAATGGACGAATCCCTTTTACTTTTAGACAAATTGACGAATAAAAATGGATGAATCCCTTTTACTTTTTGATGAAATTGATGAATAAAAATGGACGACTCCCTCTTACTTTTTGACAAATTGACGAATAAAAATGGATGAATCCCTTTTACTTTTTGATGAAATTGACGAATAAAAATTGACGAATCCCTTTTACTTTTTGACAAATTGACGAATAAATTGACGAAACCCTTTTACTTTTTGACAAATTGATGAATAAAAATGGATGAATCCCTCGTACTTTTTGACAAATTGACGAATCAAAATGGACGAATCCCTTTTACTTTTTGACAAATTGATGAATAAAAATGGATGAATCCCTCGTACTTTTAGACAAATTGACGAATCCCTCTTACTTTTTGACAAATTGATGAATCAAAATGGACGAATCCCTCTTACTTTTTGACAAATTGACGAATAAAAATTGACGAATCCCTTTTACTTTTTGATGAAATTGACGAATAAAAATGGACGACTCCCTCTTACTTTTTGACAAATTGACGTATAAAAATGGATGAATCCCTTTTACTTTTTGACAAATTGACGAATAAAAATGGACGAATCCCTTTTACTTTTAGACAAATTGACGAATAAAAATGGATGAATCCCTTTTACTTTTTGACAAATTGACGAATAAAAATTGATGAATCCCTTTTACTTTTTGATGAAATTGATGAATAAAAATGGACGAATCCCTCTTACTTTTTGACAAATTGACGAATAAAAATTGATGAATCCCTTTTACTTTTTGATGAAATTGATGAATAAAAATGGACGACTCCCTCTTACTTTTTGACAAATTGATGAATCAAAATGGACGAATCCCTCTTACTTTTTGACAAATTGACGAATAAAAATTGACGAATCCCTTTTACTTTTTGATGAAATTGACGAATAAAAATGGACGACTCCCTCTTACTTTTTGACAAATTGACGAATAAAAATGGATGAATCCCTTTTACTTTTTGATGAAATTGATGAATAAAAATGGACGAATCCCTCTTACTTTTTGACAAATTGACGAATAAAAATTGATGAATCCCTTTTACTTTTTGATGAAATTGATGAATAAAAATGGACGACTCCCTCTTACTTTTTGACAAATTGACGAATAAAAATGGATGAATCCCTTTTACTTTTTGATGAAATTGACGAATAAAAATGGACGAATCCCTTTTACTTTTTGACAAATTGACGAATAAATTGACGAAACCCTTTTACTTTTTGACAAATTGATGAATAAAAATGGATGAATCCCTCGTACTTTTAGACAAATTGACGAATCCCTCGTACTTTTTGACAAATTGATGAATCAAAATGGACGAATCCCTCTTACTTTTTGACAAATTGACGAATAAAAATTGATGAATCCCTTTTACTTTTTGATGAAATTGATGAATAAAAATGGACGACTCCCTCTAACTTTTTGACAAATTGACGAATAAAAATGGATGAATCCCTTTTACTTTTTGACAAATTGACGAATAAAAATGGACGAATCCCTTTTACTTTTTGACAAATTGACGAATAAAAATGGACGAATCCCTTTTACTTTTTGACAAATTGACGAATAAAAATGGATGAATCCCTCGTACTTTTAGACAAATTGACGAATCCCTCTTACTTTTTGACAAATTGATGAATCAAAATGGACGAATCCCTCTTACTTTTTGACAAATTGACGAATAAAAATGGATGAATCCCTCGTACTTTTAGACAAATTGACGAATCCCTCTTACTTTTTGACAAATTGACGAATAAAAATTGACGAATCCCTTTTACTTTTTGACAAATTGACGAATAAAAATGGATGAATCCCTCGTACTTTTAGACAAATTGACGAATAAAAATGGATGAATCCCTCGTACTTTTAGACAAATTGACGAATCCCTCTTACTTTTTGACAAATTGACGAATAAAAATTGATGAATCCCTCTTACTTTTTGATTAAATTGATGAATAAAAATGGATGAATCCCTCTTACTTTTTGACAAATTGACGAATAAAAATGGACGAATCCCTTTTACTTTTTGATGAAATTGACGAATAAAAATGGACGAATCCCTTTTACTTTTTGACAAATTGACGAATAAAAATGGACGAATCCCTCTTACTTTTTGACAAATTGACGAATAAAAATGGACGAATCCCTTTTACTTTTTGATGAAATTGACGAATAAAAATGGACGAATCCCTCTTACTTTTTGACAAATTGACAAATAAAAATTGACGAATCCCTTTTACTTTTTGACAAATTGACGAATAAAAATGGATGAATCCCTTTTACTTTTTGACAAATTGATGAATCAAAATGGACAAATCCCTCTTACTTTTTGACAAATTGACGAATAAAAATGGACGAATCCCTCTTACTTTTTGACAAATTGACGAATAAAAATGGATGAATCCCTTTTACTTTTTGATGAAATTGACGAATAAAAATGGACGAATCCCTTTTACTTTTTGACAAATTGACGAATAAATTGACGAATCCCTTTTACTTTTTGACAAATTGACGAATAAAAATGGACGAATCCCTTTTACTTTTTGAGAAATTGACGAATAAAAATGGACGAATCCCTCTTACTTTTTGACAAATTGACGAATAAAAATGGACGAATCCCTTTTACTTTTTGATGAAATTGACGAATAAAAATGGACGAATCCCTCTTACTTTTTGACAAATTGACGAATAAAAATGGACGAATCCCTTTTACTTTTTGATGAAATTGACGAATAAAAATGGACGAATCCCTCTTACTTTTTGACAAATTGACGAATAAAAATTGACGAATCCCTTTTACTTTTTGACAAATTGACGAATAAAAATGGATGAATCCCTTTTACTTTTTGACAAATTGATGAATCAAAATGGACAAATCCCTCTTACTTTTTGACAAATTGACGAATAAAAATGGATGAATCCCTTTTACTTTTTGATGAAATTGACGAATAAAAATGGACGAATCCCTTTTACTTTTTGACAAATTGACGAATAAATTGACGAATCCCTTTTACTTTTTGACATATTGACGAATAAAAATGGACGAATCCCTTTTACTTTTTTATGAAATTGACGAATAAAAATGGACGAATCCCTTTTACTTTTTGACAAATTGACGAATAAAAATGGACGAATCCCTCTTACTTTTTGACAAATTGACGAATAAAAATGGACGAATCCCTTTTACTTTTTGATGAAATTGACGAATAAAAATGGACGAATCCCTCTTACTTTTTGACAAATTGACGAATAAAAATTGACGAATCCCTTTTACTTTTTGACAAATTGACGAATAAAAATGGATGAATCCCTTTTACTTTTTGACAAATTGATGAATCAAAATGGACGAATCCCTTTTACTTTTTGACAAATTGATGAATCAAAATGGACGAATCCCTCTTACTTTTTGACAAATTGATGAATAAAAATGGACGAATCCCTTTTACTTTTTGACAAATTGACGAATCAAAATGGACGAATCCCTCTTACTTTTTGACAAACTGATGAATAAAAATGGACGACTCCCTCTTACTTTTTGACAAATTGACGAATCAAAATGGACGAATCCCTCTTATTTTTTGACAAATTGACGAATAAAAATGGACGAATCCCTCTTACTTTTTGACAAATTGACGAATAAAAATGGACGAATCCCTCTTATTTTTTGACAAATTGACAAATAAAAATGGACGAATCCGTCTTACTTTTTGACAAACTGACGAATCAAAATGGACGAATCCCTCTTATTTTTTGACAAATTGACGAATCAAAATGGACGAATCCCTCTTACTTTTTGACAAATTGACGAATCGAAATGGATGAATCCCTTTTACTTTTTGACAAACTGATGAATAAAAATGGACGAATCCCTCTTACTTTTTGACAAATTGACGAATCAAAATGGACGAATCCCTCTTACTTTTTGACAAATTGACGAATCGAAATGGATGAATCCCTTTTACTTTTTGACAAACTGATGAATAAAAATGGACGAATCCCTCTTACTTTTTGACAAATTGACGAATAAAAATGGACGAATCCCTTTTACTTTTTGACAAATTGACGAATCAAAATGGACGAATCCCTCTTACTTTTTGACAAACTGATGAATAAAAATGGACGAATCCCTCTTACTTTTTGACAAACTAACAAATAAAAATGGACGAATCCCTCTTACTTTTTGACAAACTGATGAATAAAAATGGACGAATCCCTTTTACTTTTTGATGAAATTGATAAATCAGAATTGACGAATCCCTCTTACTTTTTGACAAATTCACAAATCAAAATGGACGAATCTGGAAAAACAGTTAAACCATGTTGAAGCAAATATTTTGACTTTAAATAAGAAAAAACTACGGGTTCAATGGCCGTTGGATATTAAGGGAGGCAGAACAAGATACCTCTCCCATTAGCCTGACTTGGGGAATTACTGAAATGCTTGAGTGATTATGGTTTGATTTGATTTACACAATCTATAAATGTTCAAGTATGGGTCAAGGGTATTTTTGCTGTAACTCGCAAGCACTCTTTCTCTACTCATTCCACCCCTTAATCTGTGAAAACTTGACAAACCGAAGAGGAAATGGCGAAACACAGAAAAATAACAAATGCTTTAAACATTTCATACTGTTTGAAGGTCACCCCCATGATCTGCCAATGTGAACGTTCCATTAATCACTCATGATTCTATACACCAGACACCCTCATATCTCCTCTTACTATGATCACCGCAGTCACCACTACAGACAGCATTCTGCTCACACAAACACGCACAAGCGATTAGCCATTTTTACACAGCTTGGCGAGTTGCTGAGGTTATCTTATACAAGGTTACTTAAGTGTATGCTGCATGTCAGTGCTCTTTATACTTGTGTGGTTGGGATGCATGTTTTTAAAACAGTGACAGATGCACTGCGGGCATTGTTGGTGGACTGCATTGCTACAGTCGATGAGACATGTTGTCAGGTCACCTTGAATACTGTTTATATAATGCAAATGCATTTCAACAGCATGCTATCTGACAAACACACAAGATGCCTCTGAATATTTGCATACCTGAATATGAAATGAGCAGGATTTTGGAAGTGTGACTTAATGGATCTGAATTATTGGTTGTGTTCCAAACCTTGTGAGCTGCCGACCGAAACAGTCCCATATGGCAAAAAAAAAAAAAGTTTCCCACATGGACAGAATATATTTTAAACATATTAACTGAGTATTTTTGTCTCATTTTCCAAGTAAAACTAACTAAAGGTCCTTAAAACAAGAAGCAGAATGGCATGAGATATAAAGTTTTGTTTAAACTAAATTTAGTCGGGTTCATGCTTAAAAAAATAAAAAAATACAAATTAATAAATATTTCTCAATAAGGTGAGAAAAATAGATTTAATTTTCTCCTTACCACCTAGGCAAATAGTTTTTTTTTCTTTCTTGTTATTAGCATAAACGTCACAAAATTGTGGTTTCTATGAGAACAAGGCAAAATATCTTATTTTATCTTATATCTTATCTAAAATGTCTTATATGTAAATGTGTCTTGAATCAAATACAAAACAATAAATAAATAAAAAAAAAAAAATTTGCCAAAAATGTGATAAAGCATTCTCTAACTAAGTATTCTATAGGGATTCTCTAACATTAATTATCTTCTTTTAATAACAAACACAAAATCAAAAAAAAAAAACACACATATATATATATATATATATATATATATATATATATATATATATATATATATATATATATATATAAAGTTGATATCTTGTTTTAAAAATCTTTAGGAATTTTTACTAGAAAACAAGACAAATATTTTTTTCAGCATTGTTAATATATGTTGTAAATAGCAAGGTTGAAAGAAATATATTTTACTTATAATTTTTTTTTTTTTAATCAGCGGTTGCAGTTGTTAATAGTAATAACATATACCATTTGCAGATTAACAGCAAACCCAATGTTACCAAACATGAATACAAAAAATTACTGACAGTCAGAGAGCGTGTCTGATTGGCTAAAAAAAAAGAGCAGCCACTCAAAGGCATTTTTTTTTTTTTGCTACACACACAGTCCAGGGCTGTCACTGTCTATGTTCAGCATTGCACATTTTACTATCAAACTACTTACTATCATACATATACACATTAATATAGAATTAAACTTAAGTTTGGTCCAGTCACAGGTGTCTATGTGGACTATTTAACCATGGCGAGCTCATCCAATCAGCATTTAGAGCCAGAACTATTCGTTTTATAATGTTACATAAAGTTTATATCTTGACATGCAAATAACCCTGACATGCATCCTCAAATGTAATCCATTTAACTTTGTGTAACAGTCTTGCTCTGTGGCACGTTGCATCACATTTTCAAAAGATTCTTGCCAACTCAAGTACATGTGGGTGATTCTGTCTGCGACGGATGAAAATGAGTCTCTAGCTGGCATTTTAAATAACGATGCAGCTGCCTCATCATTCTTTATGACACTGATCATCTATTATGAACTCCGATATGATAAAAAAAAAAAAAAAAAATGCCTTTCCTTTGTGAATATGCCTCTCCTTTCCAGTTCTGATTTCCATGGATCGCTTTCGCCTTTCACCTTGGTTGCTGACAGATAATAAGTTTGCCATTGAAAAGGCTACCGTTTCCAACACGTAAAGGACGTTTAAAAAGAGATATATTACTTATGCTGCGGTGATGAAGTCTATCCAGTTTAGGATTATATCTCGATTCATTCTCATTTATTTTGCCGTCGAGCTCATTTGAATGACTTTGGTCAGTAATTACAGCCAAGGTTATCAGTGTTCAGAAACTTTACCTTCACCATCATTAACGTACTCATTATCATAGATGTTCCTCCCTAAAGATTGGAGCCATTGTTGAAGTCTTTAGTGGGGATTTTTCATGGCATATTTGAACTATTATGAGATATAATACAGTCAGAGTATTGGTAGGTTCACTGCACAAGTAGGGAACATATGTTATTTTTATAGGGAATATATGAATTAAGGTTACTTTTCTTAACCCATTGGCTGCTGGTAACAGCTCTCCATATTTCCATTTGAGTTCTATGAAGCAGAAGGCAACAAATTCACAGGAAGAGAGACTTCGGGCAATTGGTCAACTCACTCATGCTTTTTATGTTCCTTATTTCTTAGTAAGTCCATGGTTCGAGACCAGTCAAACACACAAGCTCACACTAAGACATAAGTGTCATAGAAGCGACATGAAATGTCGTAGTTTCTTCAGAAAATGTGCTTTTCATGTTGCATTTGCCTTTTGGACACTATCAGATAGGTTTAGGTATTGGTTAAGGGTAAGGATGTCTGTTTTGTTCACCTCTCTTTTGCTTTTAGGACACTATTGGTTAGGTTTAGGTGTAAGATTTAGGTTAGGGAGGTACGTTTTACTCATTAAAACCTCCATCTTATATTTACCTTAAAACCTAATTTGATTAAGACACCATTCCACTCGCTTATGGTGCCCCCCACTGGACAATTCACTGGGACAGTGTAGCCAAATGTGTAATGAAGCACGTAATTTTGTTTTGCAAAAATGTTCACACGGTCACGCAATGTTCATGAGATCAGGCTGGAAACGAGGCTACATCACATAAACATTAAAATGAACATGCTATGATTTCTGATGGACATATAATACAAATTCACATACTGCTATTGAATGTGCTACTGCCCTGACATTGACCCCATTCCGCCGAGTTGCTGACAAGCACCATTTCACATAAGACATTTTTTGCATCAGTTCAAATGTGTTTACCTTTTCCTGTGGCACGACTCAGAGACGTGGGTTCTCGTCCCATGGAAAGCAGGATGTAAAAGCATTCACACACAGCTTTCAATGAGCACGGTCTGGAAAAACGGTTTTCGCTCTAAAATGTAATTTTTACTGCACTGATGGTTAGGTTTAGGTTTAGGGTTGGGGTTTGGGGGTAAGGTTAATAAAATATGCATTTCTGTTCACTCTATTACATTGTTTACCATAAAAAATGTATTTAAACTCGCTTTACAACTCTCCTGGAAACTGGAGCAGACACGTGCCCATACATTCAACACCACTTCCAGCTAGGACCACTGGGGGCAGTGATTTGAATTTTGGTATGCACAAACCGATTTCAGCAGCAGAACTTTCGACCAGCTGTTGCCGAATTCACAGTGAGATCAGTCTTAAACTTACATTTATGCCTTGAATATTTAAACATTTGGTTTTATTTTATGTACTCAACATTACTGGTGCCAAAACCAAGATACCGTAGCTAGCTAACATAGATGTGGTTTAATCGAAATTGTGAGAATTTGTTGAAATTGTGAGTCTTGGAAGCATCATTAAGAATGGCTTAAAAAAGAAACCAATCAGGAATGTTTTACATTTGTACTGTATACCATAGTTTTCCAGCAAAATAAATAATAAAAAATATATATATATATATAGTTATTATAGCCACATATTTAAACGATTATTAAAAATAAAAAATAAAAACTTTTTTTCATGAAATATATCAGGTTCTGAAATTGACAATGGCTCAAGGCAAAAATGCCTCTGAAATGACAAAATGCTCCCAAAATTGAAAACGTGTTCCTAATGAGTTTCTAATTTTCACCTAATATACTTCTTAATTTTCAATTCAAGGCCCAGTATACTAATTATTACATGAAACTTGTAGATGTTCATGTAAATTTATAGGTAACAGCTTATCTGATTATTCAGATTGAACATGTATTATAACAAACTGTCTAAATTGAAGTATTTTATATTACACAATGACGCCATAGTGTGCCATATTTTGTATGGTTAAAAAAAATATGCCCTAAACAAATTATAATAAAGAATGAGTAAGTGTTTCAAAACTTTTGACCGGTAGTGTGTATATATATAGCTAGCCAAAAATAAAATGTAAAGTTGCTTGACTGGGCCAGCAGAATAAATCCTTACTGTTAAGTCCTGCTAATGTTTTACATATTTTGGTAACACTTTACAATAAGTTTCCATTCTATCATAAACTAACAATTAACAATAAGTTATTTACAACATTTGTTAATCTTCGTTAATGTTAGTTAATAAAATAGGATTGTTCATTGTTAGTTCATGTAAGTTCATTGTGCATTAACAAATGTTAACTAATACAACTTTTGATTTTAAAAATGTATTAGTATATGTAAAAAACCCCTGGAGTCACGAGTTCGAATCCAGGGCGTGCTGAGTGATTCCAGCCAGGTCTCCTAAGCAACCAAATTGGCCCGGTTGCTAGGGAGGGTAGAGTCACTTGGGGTAACCTCCTCGTGGTCGCGTTTAGTGTTTCTCGCTCTCAATGGGGCGTGTGGTAAATTGTGCATGGATCGCGAAGAGTAGCATGAGCCTCCACATGCTGTGAGTCTCCGCGGTATCATGCACAACGAGTCACATGATAAGATGCGCGGATTGACAGTCTCAGAAGCGGAGGCAACTGAGACTTGTCCTCCACCACCCGGATTGAGGTGAGTAACCACGCCACCATGAGGACCTAGTATGTAGTGGGAATTGGGCATTCCAAAATTGGGGAGAAAAGGGGATAAAAAATAAATAAATAAATAATAATAAATCTTGTGCCAGAGTTATCATTTCTCCAATAACAGTAGTTAACACTATACTCAAGATTTTATGCTGCCATCCTCATTTCTCAGTAATGTCACATATTGTCACCACTGCTTTTGAGAACATTCAAGTGTCTACAGCGGCGATGAAGATGAGTTTTTGGCATTTAGTTTTATCTCAAAGGCTGCTTTATCATCATTAATCGAAACATTCTGTGGCCTTTTCTACCCTTTTCTGTGTCAAAAGTGATATGTAAATGCTTTAATTCCATTTTGATAGATTATTGCACGGTTCTCGCCCCCTGTCCTCTTATTGATTGACAGGTACTTTTTTGTGGCTTCTTTTTCATTTTCTTCTCCATCAAATTAGTAGCGTTCAGTGTAAAATTTCACCCCGGCTAACCACACGAGAGCCTCTCAAATTAAAGCCAGACGATAGTGCTCAGTTTTTCCAGTATGGCAGATTTTAACTGCAGACGGTGGGTCAATTTCAATCAGGCAAAGTCACCAGGCAATTGAGCGCCCACACATCTCATCCTACATCCTCTGCTGTCCATCTCTCATTCCTTTTTTCGTCTTCTTGAGACATACCCCATAATGCGAATTATAATGTCACTGTGTGAAGCTCCTCTCAACCTGTTGCTTTTTTCTTCTTTTGTCACTTGGGCTGAAACTGTCCATCAGTCATCGCTATGGCAACTGCTGAAGTAGTTCTTTTTTTTTCCTTTTTTTTTTTTGCTATATCTTCACAGGGCCCACCACAAAAAGACACAATTTATATCTAACAACACACTTTTATGTGTCAAAAAATATGCATTTTTATTAAAGCTGAAGTATAATTTTTTTTGCCAGGTTAATATGCAGAAGCAACTGTAAACCAAATGGCTTTACCTGAAAAGTGCCACTATAAAACAGTGCTCTGTTTGTTTGAGCATCCCGACCAGCCCGATGCGATAACAGTGGCTCAACCAATGGCATGAGCTTGGGGCAGGACTCTCTGTTTGTCTGACCAATTTAAGATGAAACCCGGTCTCATGACAAGTTGTACACGGCAAAAAAAACTATTGTTTAACAACTATTGTTTTCCAGGAAAAATATCTAAACATTCTTAAAATAAGATAAATTCACTTTAGAAACAAAGTGACATTTTTTGTCTTTTTCAGAGAAATCTAACAAAATTTTGTAACGTTCATGCTTACAACACACAAAAACTATTTTCCAATGGGGTGAAAAAAAAAAAAAAAACTTGATTCAAAGGGAAAACAAGTTTATTTTTCTTACCCCATTGGGAAACAGTTTTTTCTTGTTTTCAAGCATAAATCCCTCAAAATTTTGTTAGATTTCTCTAAAAACAATATCTCATTCCATTCTGCTTCTCAAGTAATTTTGTTTTTCTTGTTTTAAGGATATTTTAAGGATGTTTAGATATTTTTTCCAGAAAATAAGACTAAACACACTTTTTTTTTCAAGCAATACTTTAAGAAATCATACTAGCTAGCTCATACAAAAATGTACAACTTTTCCTCACCAACAAAGGATGTTATTACAATTATTCCTAAGTCTAACCCCTAACCCAAACCCTGAAACTAACCATTATTTTAAAAGGAAAATAACTTTTATGTACCATCGAACAAAGAAAACATTAGGGTTTCGAAAGGGACGAGGGAAGTGTTTTACATACAGGTGATTGACATAAATCAGTGATTTAAATTGCATAAATAAATATGGAATGATTGGCCAAATTTGTTCACCGGTGATTCTTTTCTTGAAAAAAAGTGCTGGATAGAAGGCAAGCTAAAATTTGATGCCTGTACTGCATCAACTTAAAATTCTGTTTGTAGATTCACTGGTCTGTAAGTAACTAAAACTGATAGCCCTTCATACAAGCCAAGTCTTACGATATGCTACGATTTCACCATCTCGTACAAATTATTACGAATTGTCATGGGACTATGTTGGAAAATGGGGGGAGTGTTCGGGAAACCTGTTTGAAAACAGTGATTACTTTTGCAATTCCATTTGGTTACACACTTCAGCTTTAAGTTTTGTAATACATTTTTGTATTATTATTATTAATGTTTTTTTGTTTTTTTTAAGAACTAATTTAATTAGCAACTTTTGAATGTCTTTTAAAATATGGCCCAAAGATATGTAATAATCTAGCAACTGACATTAGACAGGCTCCAAATATCCACATTTTATTATTTATTTTTGTATTACATTTCATTATTATTGTTTAAATTTTTACTATATATATATATATATATTATATATATATATATATATATATATATATATATATATATAATATGTATTCAGTATTGACTTAATTTCTAATATGTGAGGCACTTTAGCTTCACTTTATATATGAAAGGGAATATACAAATAAATGTATTATTATGTTATATGAGAAAAAGACTCTGTATTTCACATAACAGTAATGAGAAATGGGGGGAATTTCAGAAATTGTCCTGAAAATAATGTCACAACGCAAAAAAATCTTAAGGGTCCTAATAGCTAACTTTATTTTCTTAATGTAAAATGTAATTTATATTTTCTTTTTTCATGAGATTCACCTGAAAGCAGACTATTGCGGACGCATTCGTTAAGATGTTGTTTCGTAAAAGCATCTGTGCTAGTTTTGTCCTTCTGCAACCCAAACTTAGAATTCATTCACCGCATGCATGTTATTTAGATACAGTTGTGCTCAAAAGTTTGCATACCCTGGCAGAAATTGTGAAATTTTGGCATTGATTTTGAAAATATGACTGATCATGCAAAAAAAAAAAAAAAAAGTCTTTTATTTAAGGATAGTGATCATATGAAGCCATTTATTATCACATAGTTGTTTGGCTTTTTTTATATATATATATTTTTTTTTATTTCCAATGTGCTTTTAGGTCCTCGTGGTGGCGTAGTGATTCGCCTCAGTCTGGGTGGCGGAGGACGAATCCCAGTTGCCTCTGCGTCTGAGACCGTCAACCCACGCATCTTATCATGTGGCTTGTTGAGCGTATTGCCATGGAGACATAGCGCGTGTGGAGGCCTCACGCCATCCACCGCTGCAACCACGCTCAACTTACCATGCGCCCCACTGAGATCGACCACGAGGAGTGGTGTCCTTGTTACAGACACACAAGTTGACACACACAGGTTTAAATGGCAATTAAAGGTTAATTTCCCACACCTGTTTGGGAAACAGGTGTGGGAAAATCTTTATAAAGATGGAAAAGGATATAAAAAGATATCCAAAGCCTTGAAAATGCCAGTCAGTACTGTTCAATCACTTATTAAGAAGTGGAAAATTCGGGGATCTCTTGATACCAAGCCAAGGTCAGGTAGACCAAGAAAGATTTCAGCCACAACTGCCAGAAGAATTGTTCAGAATACAAAGAAAAACCCACAGGTAACCTCAGGAGAAAAACAGGCTGCTCTGGAAAAAGATGGTGTGGTTGTTTCAAGGAGCACAATACTTGTTGACCCCTCTCCAAACATAGCGCTTATGGTTGTGACCATAAAGCTCTATTATGGTCTCGTCACTCCAAATTACAGTGTGCCAGAAGCTGTGAGGCGTGTCAAGGTGTTGTCGGGCATATTGTAACCGGGCTTTTTTGTGGCATTGGCGCAGTAATGGCTTCTTTCTGGCAACTCGACCATGCAGCTCATTTTTGTTCAAGTATTGTCGTATTGTGCTCCTTGAAACAACCACACCGTCTTTTTCCAGAGCAGCCTGTATTTCTCCTGAGGTTACCTGTGGGTTTTTCTTTGTATCCTGAACAATTCTTCTGGCAGTTGTGGCTGAAATCTTTCTTGGTCTACCTGACCTTGGCTTGGTATCAAGAGATCCCTGAATTTTCCACTTCTTAATAAGTGATTGAACAGTACTGACTGGCATTTTCAAGGCTTTGGATATCTTTTTATATCCTTTTCCATCTTTATAAAGTTCCATTACCTTGTTACACAGGTCTTTTGACAGTTCTTTTCTGCTCCCCATGGCTCAGTATCTAGCCTGCTCAGTGCATCCACGTGAGAGCTAACAAACTCATTGACTATTTATACACAGACACTAATTACAATTTAAAAAGCCACAGGTGTGGGAAATTAACCTTTAATTGCCATTTAAACCTGTGTGTGTCACCTTGTGTGTCTGTAACAAGGCCAAACATTCAAGGGCATGTCAACTTTTGATCAGGGCCATTTGGGTGATTTCTGTTATCATTATGATTTAAAAAGGAGCCAAATAACTATGTGATAATAAATGGCTTCATATGATCACTATCCTTAAATAAAAGACAGTTTTTTTGCATGATCAATTATATTTTCAAAATCAATGCCAAAATTTCTGCCAGGGTATGCAAACTTCTGAGCACAACTGCAATAGAAGAAGCTTATGTTGCCTGGGCGACCTGATTGTCAAAACAGCTCATTAGTAATAACAGCAATGACTTGACTTTTTGCCTCCATGCTAACATACGGAGACATTTATAAAGCCAAGCCATCCGAAGCCAATGAACTTGATGGGCTTTTTAAACAAGACTGAGGGGCTTAATGGATCTTTACACCCAAGATCATTACACCTGGAGGAATACATTACATGCTACTTAATCACAGAGCAAAGGTACCAACAGATAGTCACCATAATTGAGCCTCTTTTGCTGCTTTAATGCAGCTTTTTTTATACAGGATTGAGTATCCATATATGCATTGGTTTCAAATCTAAATGAGATGTGCATATGACCCTGAATCGGTGTGTGGAACACAAACCATATTTAGCAGAATGCCAACTGTGTTGTGTAGTGTCATTTTTGGTTCATTACAGGCATTGCGGTAGTTCTGAGGTTAAATATCCACTGTGTGGCACTAAAAGAGAGTAAAATTTTCTCCCAAACAGACAAGGTTTTTAAGGTTAATGCTATATTGAGTTTTAAATCCACAAAATCAACCTCCCTACCCTAAACCTTAAACCTAAACCTAACCGATAGTGTCAGAAAAAGCAAATGTGAGATAAAAAAACACACACTCAACATTTTGTGGTGCTTCTATGATACCTTTTGGCTCCTGTCTCGACTTGAGTGCTCTTCCGGACTCCCGCTACCACACAATTTCATTACATTCAAACAAGCTATAAATGTAGTTGGTTATGTAATGCAAACATTAAAACAAGTCATGCACTATAGTAAAAGTGTTTAGATGTCATAAGATAGCATTGTGTGAGGAACAGGGTGAAAATGAAGTTTTTATGAACTGATAATCTGCTGTTTTACTTGGGATCTGTGAGAGTAGGTTTTACAAGGCCCCTGTGATCGCATGTAAAGTATTGGCCTACGCAGATTCATGCGTTGCGCTGATGGCCGACAATCCTGAGAGAACCTTCGGCTGAGATCTTTGACTCACGCCAACTCATTTCAACTTGTCTTCTCTCAAACTCTAGACTGCATCTGACTCATGTCTGCTATCTGCCTCTTTGTCATACCTTCTTACAGCTATTTTTTTTTTTTTTTTTTTTTTTTTAGTGGGCTGACCATGGCAGATAAAAGTCAGGACCCATCAGAGCCACTGAAGCAAGATGGCCGGCTAAGTGCCTTCCCTAAATGCTTGACTGCACTTCGTTGGCAAACCACGTTCAGCAGGCTGTGGAGGTGGAGAGGGGCTCTTCTACTATTTGCTGTTATGTATAAATTGCTTACTTGCAAAGAAAAGTTTAAGACATCCCACATTGGGTTTCATTAGTGAGTGACTGCCACAATTAGTCACCCCTGAATGGCTTGAATTGTCTCGTTCTTATCTGTGTGGTCACTGCTTAAAGGAAAGAAAAATCCCAAATTATAATATATAAATAAAATAATAATAAATCATTATAAAATAATTATAAGCTATGGAAGCGCAAACACTGAGCGATAAAATTGTCCTCTTGGTGGACTCAAATTTATGGCTAGAAACACTACAGTGGAATTGTCCTGGTCTGTCAGATAAGTGTAGTTCTTCAATATAAATCTGGCATTAAAACATGATTCTTTTTAATGAAGCTGAAATCACACTGACTTTTGTGTTTTCAAAAGTATAAAACAGAAGTATAAAACAATTTTGAAAACCGTAGAAGATATGTCTGGAAAGGTTACATTAACATTAAAAATCTGTTTGTCTATAAATCAAATGGATGGGATTCATGGAACTATTGTATTCCTAAGGTGATTCTCATGAAACCTGTCAAGAAAATGTCCTGGTCCTATTTTAAACCGAAATCAACACAAACAAATTGTAACAAGGTTCAAGGAATGAGGAAGCGGGAGACAGCGAATCCAACTCAAAGGTAAATTTATTAATAACAGAAAACACGTTTGCTTGACGGCGTAATGCTAAAGCTTCACAGATACACTCAAACGCTCTGGGAATGGCAGCGGAAAAAGATCTTATTACATTCTCATTACTGCAACACGAAAAAAGATTGTCATTATGGTATTCTCATTACCGCAACACAAAAAAAAAATTGTCATTATGATACTCATTACCGCAATGCAAATAAAAATGGTCATTGCAATATTGCCATTATAGCTACGAAAAAAAAGATTGTCATAATGATATTCTCAGTCTGCAACACGAAAAAAGATTGTCATTATTAAATTCTCATTACTGCAACATGAAAAAAGATTGTCATTATGATATTCTCATTACCGCAACACGAAAAAAAGATGGTCATTATGATATTCTTATTACCACAACATGAAAAAAGATGACCATTATGATATTCTCATTCCGCAACATGAAAAAAGATGGTCATTATGATAATCATTACCGCAATGCAAACAAAAATGGTCATTGTAATATCGTCATTACAGCAACATGAAGAAAAATATTGTCATTATGATATTCTCATTACCGCAATATGAAAAAAAGATGGTCATTATGATATTCTCATTCCACAACACGAAAAAAGATGGTCATTATGATACTCATTACCGCAATGCAAAAAATGGTCATTGTAATATTGTCATTACAGCAATGCAAAAAAAGATTGTCATTATAATATTCTCAATCCGCAACACGAAAAAAGATTGTCATTATTATATTCTCATTACCGCAACACAAAAAAAAAGATGGTCATTGTGATATTCTCATTACTGCAACATGAAAAAAAGATGGTCATTATGATATTATATTCTCATTACCGCAACACAAAAAAAGATGGTCATTATGATATTCTCATTCCGCAACACACAAAAAGATGGTCATAATGATATGATATTCTCATTACCACAATGCAAAAAAGATGGTCATTATGATATTCTCATTGCCACAATGCAAAAAAGATAGTCATAATGATTTTCTTATTACTGCCAATGCAAAAAAAGGTAGTTGTGATATTGTCATTACCGCAACGCGAACAAAAGATGGTCATTATGATATGGTATTTTCATTGCTACAATGCAAAAAAGATGGTCATTGTAATATTCTCATTACCGCAGTGTGAAAAAAGATGGTAATTGTGACATTCTCATTACTACAATGAAAAAAAGATGGTCATTATGATATACTCACTAAAGTAATGTGAAAAAAGATGGTCATTATGATATTCTTATTTCCAATGATTGAAATAATTGTACAACAGCATTTTAAAAATGTAATACAGCAAAAAAATAAAAAAAAATAAAAAAAATACGGTACGGTACTTACGGTAATGAGAATAATAATTGAAAATAATGGGAAAAGTAAAAGTAAAACAACCGTATGTGTTATGGTAATGAGAACTGTACAATTGTAAAATGTGCTTAAGTGTCCTGAAAATAATGTCACAATGCAAATAATCATAATGGTCCCTAATGAAGGCTTCATTTTCTTTAAGTAAAATATAATTTAATGTAAATATTGTATTGATTTGTGGTTAACTATGACCTGGACACTTTCCTGATACTTTCTTTCTCTGGTTTCATGAGATTCACCCCAACAGAAACCAACTGAATTAGGAAGTATAGCTATGTCCCCTTCGTATGAGTTAATCTGTGTTTGTATTTCTTCTGGAGTAATTCAACCATTCATCTGAAGTAGCAACAATACAAATAGTGGCAGGTGAGATAATTTAATGTAGAGGCACACTTATTAATTGTTTAGTGGTTGTCTGAACTTATTGCATTTTAATGAGGCAGCTTGCAGTTATCGCCGAGGTTCCAGTGCACCACGCACCTCATTAAAAGAAGTGAAGCTGCCAGTCAAACAGAAACACCAGACAAGCGCCTGGTAAACATCACGGAATATGATGAGAGTGCACTTTCTCATGTGCTACAACAGCACTGGCGATTGACCCGCATGTCAGGCCGAAGCTTTTGATTAAAGGACCATTTCAGTCACTGGCTGGTAATGGATTCTTAGGCAAATGATTAATTACTGCTTTAATTGAGGTAATTAAATGATGGGTGCAAAGGAGTCAAGCCAGCCAGGAGAGAGTCCCAGCGACTGAAGGCCTCGTCCGCTGTGTCAAAAAGGCAGATTGCCATAATTACTGTGGGGAAATTGAGGTCACTTCCACCCTCTCTCAAAGCTACATTTATAAAAAATTGCATTATGGGTAAATGGTACAAAAGTTGCTAAATCTGATGCGATTCTGACTTCTGTGACAGTAACTCAGCCATTAATGCATCTGATGTACATCTATGAAATTATATATATTATAAAATTATTTTGTGAAAGACAGACTGTGTTCGGGCACAAAAATACTGCTCTTCTACTATTTGTGTACATGCTAGAGTATGTATACTGTGCAAAATATGCAAATTACCTGTATTCGCAGAGTACCCAGGTGATCTACAACATTTGCCAAATTGTGCAGTATACAATATACATATTTCCTGTGTGATCAATAAACCAGAAGTAATATAAGCCACAATTTTTTAGATTTCTTTTTTGGACTCATTACTTAATCAGACTGCCAAAAGTTTTTACAATAAATGTAATTAAATAATTAAATATTTCCAAATTGATAATCGGACAGTAATTACATGCAATGAGGTCATGTGACAAAACTGTAGCATACTACTGTGTGAAACATTTATTGTATGTATGTATCTATAGATATATATATATATAAGCAATATCACACGAGCAAGAGTGCGATATGGCCCTACGTCAGCACTGCTGTGATTCGGCTGCAGGCCGAGTGCCGTAGGTAATCACAACAGTGCTGATTTAGGCACGATTGCGAGTGTGATATTGCTTATATACAACAGTTCAATGAATAAGTACATTTTAAAAAATTAGGAAAAACTGAGTACGGTCATAATAAATGCATTTGTGCATGGAACTACTTTCTAACGCAACAGATCAAAATCTGCCGTTGCTGATTCAAACCAAATGATGCGTCCAAGCCTCTCAAAAACATCACTTCAGAACTACTAGTATCACAGCTTGGGCTGTTTCTAACATGTTATTGGAGAAACAAGGATGTGTGTGTGTGTGTGATAGAGAGAGAGAGAGAGAGAGAGAGAGAGAGAGAGAGATATGGAGCATGTGCGATCATCTGTTGATGATGCTGTAGTCTGTTAGTCAGCTTTCTGAAGATAATGTCATTTTGGTGAAATTCATCCTATTTTCTCAGTGGAAAAATAGCCGTCCAAGCAGGGGTATTCCTCCCTATTTCAGGGTAGCCGGTGTGCAAGAGTCATTCACTATAGAAACCGCAATGTCCTCCGCCATCAGTACTCATGGAACGTCTCTCGTCCAATCAGATTCGAGGACCGGAACTAACTGTTGTATGAGTATATATATATATATAGATAGATAGATAGATAGATAGACATAGATATATTTAGGACATGTCTAAATACAGTTTTGTCATTTTCTACACTCAAAAAAATATTTTTGCTTATTTTTAAGATTTACGCTTTTTTAATTTTATAAATAAATTTCACCAAATTGAATGGTCTATTTTTAAATAAAAAAATATTAAATTAATAAAACTTAATATATTTATTTTTTTACATATATATTTTATTTTGTCGAAGATTACCCAATTCAATTCGATGGTATTTTGTTCTGAAGTTGAAATGTATAAATCTTAATTATTATTTTTTTCTTATTTTTTTTTTTTTTTTTTTTTTTTTTGCAGTGTAGCAATAAACATTGAATAGACAAAATTAAATAATAATAGAAAACTGTGCAAGCATGTTTAAATTAAGTAATCATTCAGTAGGAGCTATCTAATTTGGGACCAGATTTGATTTATAGTTAAAGATAAACTTTTATTTCATATAAATTGATTTATAAATTGTAATTGTTTGATATTTTTGCTTACAATTAATGAAATTAACTTGCTATAGATGCTATCTGGCATTTTGGTCATTATGTTTAGAATTTAACATTTTGAATTTCAAAACGTAAACTATTTAGTATTTGGATATACAGTATTATTGAGTTTGCCTATATAATTTTAAAGAAATAAATGTATTTTTAATGTCACAATAATATATATATATATATAACAATTGTGTGTATGCATAGTGTATGTGTGTGTGTGTATATATATATATATATATATATATACACACTACCGGTCAAAAGTTTTGAAACACTTCATGCTTTATTATAATTTTTTTTTTTGTTTCTTTTTTTTTTTTTTTTTCACATTTTAGAATAATAGTAAAGTCATCAAAACTATGGAATAACATAAATGGAAATATGGGAATTATGTTGTGACTAAACAAAATCCAAAATAAATCAAAACTGTGTTATATTTGAGCACCTTCAAAGTAGTCACCCTTTGTCTAGAATTTGCAGACATGTACTCTTGACATTTTCTCAACCAACTTCTTGAGGTATCACCCTGGGATGCTTTTTAAACAGTATTGAAGGAGTTCCCATCTATGTTGGGCACTTATTGGCTGCTTTTCTTTATTATTTGGTCCAAGTCATCAATTTCAAAAACGTTTATTTTATTTATTTTTTTTATAAAATTTTAGTTTTGTAATGAAATAAATTAATATGGTGGCACAATTATATTTTTGTCTACAAAACTAATTTCAAACATTTAAGCATACACCTTCAGATCAAAAGATTTTTAAGATCATGAGAAACATTTCAGTCAAGTGTTTCAAAACTTTTGACCGGTAGTGTATGTATGTAATATATATATATATATATATACACACACACATACATACAACAGTTAGTTCCGGTCCTCGAATCTGATTGGACGAGAGACGTTCCATGAGTACTGATGGTCTCACGATATCAGCATTCGGACACTTCACTGTGTGTATCACTCCGCTTGTGTTCGTGCTGTTCTAAACTAACAACTTCAGCATTAAGGCTCATCACAGCTGAGAGACAAAAATAGGGAGGAATACCCCTGCTTGGATGGCTATATTTCCACAGAGAAAATAGGATGAATTTCACCAAAATGACTTTGACTTTGACAAAATGACATTATCTTCAGAAAGCTGACTAACAGACTACAGCATCATCAACAGATGATCGCACATGCTCCATATCTCTCTCTCTCTCTCTCTCTCTCTCTCTCTCTCTCTCTTTCTCTATCACACACACACACACACACACACATCCTTGTTTCTCCAATAACATGTTAGAAACAGCCCAAGCTGTGATACTAGTAGTTCTGAAGTGATGTTTTTGAGAGGCTTGGATGCATCATTTGGTTTGAATCAGCAACGGCAGATTTTGATCTGTTGCGTTAGAAAGTAGTTCCATGCACAAATGCATTTATTATGACCATACTCAATTTTTCCTCAGTTTCTTTTATAAATAAATGTAATTTGTTTTTATATGTAATCTAATGCAGTGGAATTAAAAAATGTTCAAGTGTGCATTAAGTATCCAAACACTTTTTGGGGCTTCTGTACTGTGATCTTAAGACTTCACTTTGGCAGTACCTGTTCAAAGCCAACCGGTTCGTTCCAGGGGAATCAACATAAACAACACAAAAATAACACAATGAGAATTAAAACAACAATTTTGAGAGGAAGTGAGATCAGAAGGGCGCTTTGGAAATGGAGGAGACGGGATTTGCTTCTTTGTGTGCTTCCCGCCTTCAAGAGTCTCAATCCGGGTCACTGCACTTTGTTTCCCTCCTGGTTCGCCTGTCAAGCTGAATATGTATAAAACGGCCTTCCCTGAGGCACATGCTAAAAGATATCAGTTTGCAGCAAGTCTGTGGAGAACCAAAGGCAGAAAAATTAAGTCCTCTAGACTGAACGTTGTCCCACGGGTGCAGGTCCCACAGGCTGCGGTCGTGACTCATGACTCATGTGGACCTTTGCCAGCTGCTGAAATCGGGATCGGCTCGCTCGGATGTCCATGTGTCCCGTGCTGCCAGTGTCTGGCACGTGCCAAAGTCCTTTGAAACCCGTGGTCGAAGGAAAAGTATATGGACTCATTAAATAAAGGACAGTGAAAATGGCTTACTTTCATGTTGTATTCATCATATTTTATAATTATTTGTGTGAACGTTTTTGTTTTATACCACACATTTTCCACAAAATAGATACAATATCTGGGTCTTTCAGCATCTGAAGTTCAGTAGTCATTCACTCACCCACCCTTTGTGTTTCCTGGAAGTAAAATGGGTTTGGAACAATGTTAGGGCTTTTTCTTCATATGAGGTCTGCAATGTTTCCAACCCTGTTTCCAAAATTTAGGACATTTCTCATCCAAATACAAGTGGTCACAGGGGATGCATTTAAGCGTCCAGGTGTAAACAGCGATGTGTCTCACCTGACCACATGTTATCGGATCACCCGAGACGCATCTTAATACCAGGTGGAAACTGGCCCATAGGGTAAAAAATGGGAGATTCCACTTTGTTGCCGCATACTAACCTCACAGGGCACACAGTTGATTACAGGCTGTTCCCCCTCATGCACTCATACTAGATACAACACGCCAGATCTTGTGTCTACTTAATTAGATTAAATTACCTGTGAAATAAACACAATCACACACCAAAGTGGCTTCCGTTGCAGCCAAATAGACTCAACAGATGCAAGCGAGCCAAAATCTCGACAGTTGGTAACGTCACGCCGCGAGACACAAGGTTGAACCAGTGGCCCTTGAAGCACCGCTCTTTTTTTCCCCCCCAAGCTGTTCATGTCCACTAATTAGAGCTGCCATCCCTGACAGAACTCAGAATGCTCTCTCTGTTTCTCACTTCCATTTCAGAAAGTGTGAACGCTGAACGAGTGACGCTCGCTGACACTGCCTCTTCTTCTTTTGGTACACTGTAGGTGTGAAGTGCAGCACACTTTTGAGTGTGCTTGACTGGTTTTCCTCACAGATCTGTGGTGGAAGCAATTCATAAGCAATTCAGTGTATTCCTGCTGTATTGTTTCTTCAAACACAGGAAAAGATTACTTCCAATGCTGTTGTACAGCTTTTCAGCTGTTATTGTTCTGAATAAAAAAACTAAAAAAAAAAAAACTAATAAAGAATAAGCCTAACCTGAGAAATACTTGAGTAAAAAGGGTGACAACTAGCCCCCTAATAAAGAAATGTAGTTAAACCTATGGCCCTTAACATTCTGGTCACATCCTTTTGGACTTGCAGCCATGGCAACTTCACAATCCACACAAGAATGGACATGTCCACATATGACAACAGCTGATGTTAAATCAATATGATCTATATCTGTGAACAGGATTGTCTAGTTTGATTTTCTTTCATTGAGGGCAGTAAAATATTGGCACACTTCAACTGTCTGTGACTCTCTTGTACTTCAACAACTTACGGAGTAGTTTTTGGAATTTCTGCCTTTTTCTAATTAAAAAAGATTGTCATCTTCGGTGAGAAATCACAAAGTATTCAATTAAAGTTCTGTTTGTGTTTAAGTTCATTAAAACGTTGATTAAACTGTGTACTGACAAAACACTGGTAAAGCACAGAATATTCTTGCAATATTTTAAAAGGTTCATTCTAAACTTTAGTGGAATAATATTGGTTGTCCTCATGTGAAAGAGGCTGCAGCGTCCTGCTAGCCCTTGTACAACATGCATTTCATCTTAATCCAAAATATGGATGAAATATTCTCTGTAATGGGTGTTTCTTCAACTTCAGACAATTTCTCGGGTTGATTTTTATTACAACAAACCGATTAAAATGTTGTTGTTTTTTGCTGTATGTGTGTGGTCATATGAAAACCAGGCCTTCATTTATTTTTGCAACTCTTCAAATAGCTTTTCACTGAAAAAAACCTGCTTTGAATTTACATGATTTAATTATGTACATCAGTTCCAGAAAAATCAATTAAGCTTGGTTTATTTAATTAATTCTTTGAAAACTTAATTTGTTAATGTAATTTCAACATATCAGAATAAAGTTTTTTTTTTACGTAGCATCAAAGTGATTTTATATGTATCCCTGACATGATTAATTTCTTTAGTTTTACATAATCTTTTTTTGGCACAGTTTTGATTTTTTTTAATAAGGTTAAGATAGTTTGCTAATGGAGGCCTGGGTAGCTCAGCAAGTATTAACACTGACTACCACCCCTGGATTCACGAGTTCGAATCCAGGGTGTGCTGAGTGACTCCAGCCAGGTCTCCTAAGCAACCAAATTGGCCCGGTTGCTAGGCAGGGTAGGGTCACATGGGGTAACCTCCTCATTGTTGCGATTAGTGGTTCTCGCTCTCAATGGGGCATTTGGTAAGTTGTGCCTGGAGTGCAGAGAGTAGCATGAGTCTCCACATGTTGTGAGTCTCTGCGGTGTCATGCACAATGAGCCACTTGATAAGATGCACGGATTGACTCTCTCGAAGCGGAGGCAACTGGGACTTGTCCACAGCCACCCGGATTGGGATGAGTAACCGCGCCACCACGAGGACCTACTAAGTAGTGGGAATTGGGCATGCCAAAATTGGGGAGAAAAAGGGGAATACAAAATATATATATACAGTTGTGCTCAAAAGTTTGCATACCCTGGCAGAAATTGTGAAATTGTGGCATTGATTTTGAAAATATGACTGATCATCCAAAAAAAAAAAACTGTCTTTTATTAAGGATAGTGATCATATGAAGCCATTTATTATCACATAGTTGTTTGGCTCCTTTTTAAATCATAATGATAACAGAAATCACCCAAATGGCCCTGATCAAAAGTTTACACACCCTTGAATGTTTGGCCTTGTTACAGACACACAAGTTGACACACACAGGTTTAAATGGCAATTAAAGGTTAATTTCCCACACCTGTGGCTTTTTAAATTGCAATTAGTGTCTGTGTATAAATAGTCAATGAGTTTGTTAGCTCTCACGTGGATGCACTGAGCAGGCTAGATACTGAGCCATGGGGAGCAGAAAAGAACTGTCAAAAGACCTGCGTAACAAGGTAATGGAACTTTATAAAGATGGAAAAGGATATAAAAAGATATCCAAAGTCTTGAAAATGCCAGCCAGTACTGTTCAATCACTTATTAAGAAGTGGAAAATTCGGGGATCTCTTGATACCAAGCCAAGGTCAGGTAGACCAAGAAAGATTTCAGCCACAACTGCCAGAAGAATTGTTCGGGATACAAAGAAAACCCACAGGTAACCTCAGGAGAAATACAGGCTGCTCTGGAAAAAGAGCGGAACACAATACTTGTTGACCCCTCTCCAAACATAGCGCTTATGGTTGTGACCATAAAGCTCTATTTTGGTCTCATCACTCCAAATTACAGTGTGCCAGAAGCTGTGAGGCGTGTCAAGGTGTTGTCGGGCATATTGTAACCGGACTTTTTTGTGGCATTGGCTTCTTTCTGGCAACTCGACCATGCAGCTCATTTTTGTTCAAGTATCGTCATCTTGTGCTCCTTGAAACAACTACACCATCTTTTTCCAGAGCAGCCTGTATTTCTCTTGAGGTTACCTGTGGGTTTTTCTTTAATACAACGATACTTGAACAAAAATTAACTGCATGGTCGATTTGCCCGAAAGAAGCCTTTACTGCGCTAATGCCACAAAAAGGCCTGGTTACAATATGCCCGACAACACCTTGACACGCCTTTGGAGTGAGGAGACCAAAATAAAGCTTTATGATCACAACCATTAGCGCTATGTTTGGAGAGGGCTCCATGTTTTGGGGGTGTGTGAGCTCTAAAGGCACGGGGAATCTTGTGAAAATTGATGGCAAGATGAATGCAGCATGTTATCAGAAAATACTGGCAGACAATTTGCATTCTTCTGCACAAAAGCTGTGTATGGGACGCTCTTGGACATTCCAGCACGACAATGACCCTAAGCACAAAGCCAAGTTGACCCTCCAGTGATTACAGCAGAAAAAGGTGAAGGTTCTGGAGTGGCCATCACAGTCTCCTGACCTTAATATCATCGAGCCACTCTGGGGAGATCTCAAACGTGCAGTTCATGCAAGTCGACCAAAGACTTTGCATGACCTAGAGGCATTTTGCCAAGACGAATGGGCAGCTATACCACCTGCAAGAATTTGGGGCCTCATAAACAACTATTACAAAAGACTGCACGCTGTCATTGATGCTAAAGGGGGCAATACACAGTATTAAGAACTAAGGGTATGCAGACTTTTGAACAGGGGTCATTTCATTTTTTTCTTTGTTGCCATGTTTTGTTTTATGATTGTGCCATTCTGTTATAACCTACAGTTGAATATGAATCCCATAAGAGATAAAAGAAATGTGTTTTGCCTGCTTACTCATGTTTTCTTTAAAAAAATGGTACATATATTACCAATTCTCCAAGGGTATGTAAACTTTTGAGCACAACTGTATATATAAAAAGATAGTTTGCTAACATGTAGCTAGAAATAGCATTCATTTGCATGCTAAATGTTAAGTAAAAATTGCTCCTTGACTACAGCAACACACAGCATGTGTGTTGTGTACATGTCCTCAACCAAAGCAAAAGCTACACTCTTCACCACAATGGTAACCCAGCGTAACAGAATCGGTTATAAATTCCTAAAGTGTTTAGTTTTTCTCATCTTGCTCTCATCTTGCTCAAAAATATATATATATAAAAAAACACTTAATTTCAACATGTTTACTCTCACCATCAAGTCCCATGCAAAGGCCCTAACCAGTTTCAGTTGTCAAAAAAAATTATTTGTGTAGTCCCAACACAAATAGATTAAGTAAAATTCAATTTAAAAATGTAAAAAGATTGAATGCAATAAAATTAAGTTGTGAGAAAATTTTCAAGGATTGTGTTGCATTAGCTTAATTTAATTAAGTAAATTATAAAATAAAAAAGTAATTTTGCACTTGAACATACTTGATTGTTTCACATTCATCCTACATAATTTAATCTAGTAGAATGCACATTTTAGAGAAATACATTAATCGAAAGAAAACAAATTTTGAAAGGGAAACAATTTAGTTACATACTGTAGAACAAATAATAATAATAATAATAATAATAATAAAGTGTGAGAGTATGAAACATGTTTTAATGAGACTTTACTTTCTAGAAGTCCACAGTGCTTAAAGTGCCCCAAGTTAAAGAAACACTGCAATATGATTAATATAACATTCAGAAAATATTGCTTGAGGTTGATCGTTTATAGCTCAGAATACCTAAATGAAATATTAAGTATAAACTTTGTCTCTGATGTTTCTCCTAAAATTCCTTTCAACAAGAGACAATTGTTTAAATACAGTGTGTATAAAGAGCTATACAATTAATGTGGATAGTATGGCTCAGATTAATTGTACTTTATAAAATTCCATAATAAGCCTCATTTGCACTGAAAGAATGCCAATGACTTCATTTAAATACACCTGGCACAGTGCTAAACCAGATAAAAATCAATTCCAAGAGGCAAATCTTGCTCTTAATTTAAATAAAATGAATTTCTGTAACTGGTTCCAGGTGGCCAAAGTCCCACGTAAACTTTACATGCAATTAGCATAATAGAAATATATCAGCCCACTCATAAACACATTTGCAATGCCATCACAACATTAATATGCTGCAAAAATCTCCAAAATGGCCTTTGGCTTCGAGTGACCTTTGAGAATGTAGGGCAGGTTGCCATGAAGCCGGGATTCAGACTTCCTTAGACATCTCCTGAGCTGCATAAAGCCTCCACAAACGGAATAGAATATCTTCATAGATAACCCCCCTCTCTCTCTCGCAACCAGAAGCTAAATCAATCCTCAATTGGCTTCACTCCGGGCCAGCTGCCAAAACCATCTTTACTCGGCCATGAAACCCCTCGACCAGTGTGAAAAATCGACTCTGAGGGAAGAGGATGCGAGCGAAGTGCCAGTTTATGGTTGCAAACATGTCTGAGCGTGGCAGTCAGGGTTAACTCTTTGTTTTCAACTAGAACTCACCTGAGGGAGTATAAACAGATGGATTACAGACCTGTCATGTCAAGGAGTTCCTTGGAATTATTATTATTTATGTTTTTTGGTGAAATCGACATCAGTATCAGAAGTCCTGTCCACTTGTGCAAAAACATATGAGGGGAATAAACAAATTCTGATTTCTTCACTAACATCTGGCACAGATTGGATCATGCTGAAGGTGTGTAAATGGCAAACACACTTTCAAATCTGCAACGTTTTTTCAAGCGAAATCAAGCAACATGCAACATTTAATGTGCTTTTAATTTGGCCATTAAGTTGGTTAAAGAAAATGTAACTTGATTATTTTTAATTAAAACATTTTTTTTATTACAAATGGGCTTCACTGGCTGTTTGGATGAAGTGTTGGAACTGAACTGTTTAAAGAAAAAAAATGTATTACACTTCTAAGCCATTTTATAACAAATACATAAAATGTGTCAAGATATATAAATTGAATATTGTCAAAAGGCTAAAAATGATTGGAATTATTGAATTATTAAAAGAAACTCACCAAAAAAAGCCATTAGCCACCAGTATCTGGTGTGGCCACCAGCTGCATTAAGTACTGCAGTGCATCTCCTCCTCATGGACTACACCAGATTTGCCAGTTCTTGCTGAGTGATGTTACCCCACTCTAACACCAAGGCACTTGCAAGTTCCCGGACATTTCAGGGGGGAATGGCCCTAGCCCTCACCCTCCGATCCAACAGGTCCCAGAGGTGCTCAATGGGATTGAGATCCGGGCTCTTCGCTAGCCATGGCAGAACACTGACATTCCTGTCTTGCAGGAAATCACTTACAGAACGAGCAGTATGGCTGGTGGCATTGTCATGCTGGAGGGTCATGTCAGGATGAGCCTGCAGGAAGGGTACAACATGAGGAAGGAGGATGTCTTCTCTGTAACGCACAGCATTGAGATTGACTGCAATGACAACAAGCTCAGTCTGATGATGCTGTGACACACCGCCCCAGACCATGATGGACCCTCTACCTCCAAATCGATCCTGCTCCAGAGTACAGGCCTCGGTGTAACGCTCATTCCTTCAACGATAAACGTCCGACCATCACCCCTGGTGAGACAAAACCGCGACTCGTCAGTGAAGAGCACTTTTTGCCAGTCCTGTCTGTTCCAGCGAAGGTGGGTTTGTGCCCATAGGCAACGTTGTTGCCGGTGATGTCTGGTAAGGACCTGCCTTACAACAGGCCTACAAGCCCTCAGTCCAGCCTCTCTCAGCCTATTGCGGACAGTCTGAGCACTGATGGAGGGATTGTGCATTCCTGGTGTAACTCGGGCAGTTGTTGTTGCCATCCTGTACCTGTCCCGCAGGTGTGATATTTGGATGTACCAATCCTGTGCAGGTGTTGTTACACGTGGTCTGCCACTGTGAGGATGATCAGCTGTCCTTCCTGTCTCCCTGTAGTGCTGTCTTAGGCGTCTCACAGTACAGACATTGCAATTTATTGCCCTGGCCACATCTGCAGTCCTCATGCCTCCATGCAGCATGCCTAAGGCACATTCATGCAGATGTGCAGGGACCCTGGGCATCTTTCTTTTGGTGTTTTCAGAGTCAGTAGAAAGGTCTCTTTAGTGTCCTAAGTTTTTATAACTGTGACCTTAATTGCCTACCGTCTGTAAGCTGTTAGTGTCTTAACGACCGTTCCACAGGTGCATGTTCATTAATTGTTTATGGTTCATTGAACAAGCATGGAAAACATTGTTTAAACCCTTTACAATAAAGATCTGAAAAGTTATTTGGATTTTTACAAAATTATCTTTAAAATACAGTGTCCTGAAAAAGGGGACGTTTCTATTTTTCTGAGTTTATTTGTTGTGGCTTAAATTAGATGTGTTGTGAACTTTTGTTTGCTTTGTAAATTTCATTGTGTTCTGCACCTCTGGGACACCGTACTATCTACATCTAAACACAAAAATCAAATTCTCTTTTTTAATCATTGTTACACAACAGACAGGTACTCAAGTGAAAATTAATACTATAATATGTAATTATTTAGTTGTTTATTTTAGATATGTAGAAGTCAATTGCATCAGCATGTCTAATTACTTGTTACAAAAACACTTTCTTTTTAGTCACGCAACCTGATTTATTATGTTTGCCTGACATTGGAAAAACCCTAAACTAAGACCAAAATGATCAAATGTTATTCCTCCTAGAGCTTTCAAGCTACGTTTTTACAAATCTGGCACAGACCTTCAGACTGTTCTGACTCAGGTTTCTTTGTCTTTTCTAACTGATTGGACTTAACGGTTTTCCTGTAATGGACAATCGAATATCCCCAAAATCCCATAGACTTACAATGACGGAATGTTCAAATGGAATGTTCTGTCTAGCAACACTCTAACAGCTTGATAGAACACCATAGCACTGCCCAGCAACCAGTCAGAATACCCTATCAATCAGCCAGAACACCCTAGCAACCAACCAAAGCACACTAGCAACCAGCCAGGACAGCCTGGCAACACCTAGCAACCAGCCAGGACACACTAGCAACCAACCAAAATACCCTAGCAACCAGCCAGAACATCCTAGCAACCACTTATGCCTGTATAAACTTTAAACTTCAAACTATTTTAAACAAGGCTTTGTCAAGATAACATCATAGTGTGTCTTGATAAACTACAGGTGCATCTCAATAAATTAGAATGTCGTGTAAAAGTTCATTTATTTCAGTAATTCAACTCATATTGTGAAACTCGTGTATTAAATAAATTCAATGCACACAGACTGAAGTAGTTTAAGTCTTTGGTTCTTTTAATTGTGATGATTTTGGCTCACATTTAACAAAAACCCACCAATTCACTATCTCAAAAAATTAGAATATTTTGACATGCCAATCAGCTAATGAACTCAAAACACCTGCAAAGGTTTCCTGAGCCTTCAAAATGGTCTCTCAGTTTAGTTCACTAGGCCACACAATCATGGGGAAGACTGCTGATCTGACAGTTGTCCAGAAGACAATCATTGACACCCTTCACAAGGAGGGTAAGCCACAAACATTCATTGCCAAAGAAGCTGGCTGTTCACAGAGTGCTGTATCCAAGCATGTTAACAGAAAGTTGAGTGGAAGGAAAAAATGTGGAAGAAAAATATGCACAACCAACCGAGAGAACCGCAGCCTTATGAGGATTGTCAAGCAAAATCGATTCAAGAATTTGGGTGAATTTCACAAGGAATGGACTGAGGCTGGGGTCAAGGCATCAAGAGCCACCACACACAGACGTGTCAAGGAATTTGGCTACAGTTGTCGTATTCCTCTTGTTAAGCCACTCCTGAACCACAGACAACGTCAGAGGTGTCTTACCTGGGCTAAGGAGAAGAAGAACTGGACTGTTGCCCAGTGTTCCAAAGTCCTCTTTTCAGATGAGAGCAAGTTTTGTATTTCATTTGGAAACCAAGGTCCTAGAGTCTGGATGAAGGGTGGAGAAGATCATAGCCCAAGTTCCTTGAAGTCCAGTGTTAAGTTTCCACAGTCTGTGATGATTTGGGGTGCAATGTCATCTGCTGGTGTTGGTCCATTGTGTTTTTTGAAAACCAAAGTCACTGCACCCGTTTACCAAGAAATTTTGGAGCACTTCATGCTTCCTTCTGCTGACCAGCTTTTTAAAGATGCTGATTTCATTTTCCAGCAGGATTTGGCACCTGCCCACACTGCCAAAAGCACCAAAAGTTGGTTAAATGACCATGGTGTTGGTGTGCTTGACTGGCCAGCAAACTCACCAGACCTGAACCCCATAGAGAATCTATGGGGTATTGTCAAGAGGAAAATGAGAAACAAGAGACCAAAAAATGCAGATGAGCTGAAGGCCACTGTCAAAGAAACCTGGGCTTCCATACCACCTCAGCAGTGCCACAAACTGATCACCTCCATGCCACGCCGAATTGAGACAGTAATTAAAGCAAAAGGAGCCCCTACCAAGTATTGAGTACATAAACAGTAAATGAACATACTTTCCAGAAGGCCAACAATTCACTAAAAATGTTTTTTTTTATTGGTCTTATGATGTATTCTAATTTTTTGAGATAGTGAATTGGTGGGTTTTTGTTAAATGTGAGCCAAAATCATCACAATTAAAAGAACCAAAGACTTAAACTACTTCAGTCTGTGTGCATTGAATTTATTTAATACACGAGTTTCACAATTTGAGTTGAATTACTGAAATAAATGAACTTTTCCACGACATTCTAATTTATTGAGATGCACCTGTATACCTGTCTAGTTTAGTCATGAGCTGTTTGGGAAGCCAGGCTCTACTCAACTAAACTGTGCAGCGTGCAACAATATCTACACAAAACCATTGGACAGCATGGAGCATAAACAGCTGCGCCTGGGCAAGAACAGTTATTGTGGATAAACAGATTGGAGAAAAATGTACTTGTGTTAAAATATCATATCTGTGTATTAGGCCTTGCATTGTAAATGCAGTCACAGTAAATCATCCAGGTCAGACTACACAATCAATACATGGCAAAATTTCCATAAAGGGTTCAACAAGTCAGAGCTTTCTGATGAAAGAGTAAAGAATATAAAGTGAATGCTTGCAAGACAGGACAATACCTGTAGGTGTCTGTCCTTATATCCACCGTAACCTTCAACTTTCAGGGATTTTAGTGGATTTTATTTGCACTGTAGAGAGTGCCTCTGAGGCATTGTCAACATGGCCCCAGGCTCAAGAGGCCGTTTTCACTGGCACAACCCACAATGGATTTTACACAAAACACTGCCTGATGTGTCACCAGAATTACAGTGGTTTATTCCTGTCAAAAACTTCTTTATAATTCCCTCAGAACTTTCCAGATTTAATGCACGTCAAGAGACAACAAAGAAGGGGCCCTGGCTTGGCAATTGTCACTGTGCACTTGTGGCGCCTCTTATCATTTCATAACAGAGATGCACCATAATCGTTTCCAGTTCAAAGATTTGTATCATTCTCGGCACAGAATTACAGGCAAAAACAGAGTGGAACAATTAAACAAGCTCTTCTATTTGCATTTAATGAGGTGCGCGGGTCTTTAGCTGGGGTCGCTGGCTATTTCAGAGATACCGCAGCACCTCGCACACTGGCTTTTGGTTCGCACATTGGTTTTGCAATCACTTGCTGTTATTGGACTGGGAAACACGTCTAATTTAAAGTTTTTCCTCAACCTCTATAAAAAAAAGGGAAAAAAGGGAACACTGGGAGTCAATGGGGCCAATTTTTGGAGGGTTTAAAGGCAGAAATATGAAGTCTATAATTTTATAAAAGCACTTACATTAGTTCTTCTGTTAAAACTCGTGTATTATTTGAGCTGTAAAGTGTTTTAGGGTTTGCGGTGTTACATCGTCATGGCAACAAAGTTGTAAAATTGGCTATAACTTAACTGAAAATGTTAGTAAGATTTTTTATTACACTAAAATCATTTTAACACACATATTGTTTACTCCTTGTGTCTATACTTTTGAAACAGTGAGTATTTTAACATTTACGGATTGACCTCATTGACTTCCATTGTAAGTGTCTCACTGGAACACAGATTTTTGCCCCTTTTTTTAAGAAATACATTTTTGTGGTAATCAATATTATTCCACAAATGCTGTCGATTGAGCTTATCTTGTATTGAACCCGGAATATTCCTTTAACATTTACGTTACTTTTATGTGTGGTATTTTGGCGCCTTGTTCAATACCCAGTAGCAATTGAGTTTAACCAGGTGCTAAATGCGCTAAAATAGCGCTGTAGCATATTTAAATTAAGGTATTGGCTTTTTAATCGCAAACACGGCTTCTTTCTATGTCAATTAGGCTTATTGTTGTTTGCCTGCCGCAATTAATTTTAATGAATTAATTTATGGAAGAATTTGCAACATCAATAACTATGCCATGATATATAGCATTACCATTAAAAAACAAGATTTTGCTCAAACCGCCTAACCCTAGCATGCCACCTGGCTATCTGCAGGTGCAATTCATGGTTCATTCTAACCGCATACTACTTGTTCTATTTCTAAAGGATATAGTATGTTTACTATTTTCGAACAGCATTCCAATATACTACTGGTACTATTTCTGCGGTATATAGTATGTACAGTATTCTAGTATGTACATAATAAAAATGTTCAGAACAGCATATTTTTTTCTGCTATATATAGTATGTGTACTATGCATAATATTTACATTTTTGGAATAGCATACTAACATATTTCTCATACTATTCCTGCAGTATACACTACCGGTCAAAAGTTTTGAAACACTTACTCATTCTTTATTATAATTTTTTTTCACATTTTAGAATAATAGCAAAGTCATCAAAACTATGGAATAACATAAGTGGAACTATGGAAATTATGTTGTGACAAAACTGTGTTATATTTTAGCATCTTCAAAGTAGTCACCCTTTGCCTAGAATTTGCAGACATGAACTCTTGACATTTTCTTAACCAACTTCTTGAGGTATCACCCTGGGATGCTTTTTAAACAGTATTGAAGGAGTTCCCATCTATGTTGGGCACTTATTGGCTGCTTTATTATTTGGTCCAAGTCATCAATTTCAAAAACTTTTTTTTTTTATATAAAATTTTAGTTTTATAATGAAATAAACGAATATGGTGGCACAATTATATTTTTGTCTGCAAAACTAATTTCAAGCATTTAATCATACACCTTCAGATCAAAAGATTTTTAAGATCATGAGAAACATTTCAGCCAAGTGTTTCAAAACTTTAGACCGGTAGTGTATATTAGGCGATGTTTACTATGCACAATATGCAAATCTTTAAAAGAGCATACTTGCATACTACTCATCCTGTTTCTAACAGATATAGTATGTTTACTATGCACAGTATGCAAATCCTTGGAACATAATACTAACATACTACTCTTACTATTTCTGTAGTACATAGTATGTATACTGCGCACACAGTGCAAATTTTCAAACAGCATGCAATATACTACTTGTCTTATTTCTGCAGTATATTTTATGTTACTATGCACAATATGCACACTATAACTTCTCACACCATTTCTGAAGTATATAGTATGTACTGTATACTTTACACAATATGTTATGTTCAGAATAGCATATCATACTTCTCATACTATTTCTGCAGAGTATATTATTTTTAATATGCAAAATATGCTAATTTTAAGATAGTATAGTAAATACTCGTGCGTACCATTTCTGCAGTATATAGTATGTACTGTATACTCTTCACAATATAATAGCATACTACTCCATTCCACAACCTGTGATTGTTGAAATGCATTCACACTGAACATACTGATGTGATGTCAGTACAGTAAATATATTACAAACTATTTCTCATTTGTGGCAACGATTCAAATAAGCTGTCTGAATATCCTATATAAGAGGATATCTTCATTTTTTATGACAACAATCGCTAGTAAGACATCACTACCAATTATGTGCCATCTTAAGGCTTATAGCACATTGAAATGGACTGAATAAACAAACTAGAGAGATCTAATGAAAATGTATTTACTCATAAGATAATTATATCCTTATCAAATGATGCCCAGATATTCAAGTACACACAGAAATTTAAATATGATGAATAGATAAACTAATGCATAAGTATTAAAGTACACACATTTGATCTATTCATTTTTAATTTGTGTTGTTTTATTTACATGGAAGCTTCATTTCTCATGCATAATTCATATTTTGACTGTCTGACTACAAAGCACAGGTATACAGAATATTTTGATATTTAAAAAGCACCTTTTATGTTTTATAGTGCTACCATGTTCTAAAAGCAATAGCCACTTGAGGCCATGCGTATGAGTAATTTTAACAGAGCTAAAGGGGTTAAGAACACCCCATTTAACAATGGTAAAATCACTATAATGCACAGCATCATGGATTATTGCTTTATTATACGCTGATGTTTACTGTGAACACTCTATACACTCCATGTCTGTGTGTTTGTCCTCAACACAGGTCATGGTTAACGAAGGCCGTTCCGTCCAATGGCATTTCATTATCCCTGTCTTAGTGTCGAGTGTGTTTTATCGTGTGTAGTGTTTTGCGTGAAACAGCCATTGTGTAATGACTGAAAAAATCTCGAGGCAATCAATCAAGCTTTGTGTCAGCGCACAAAAGCTGCCTGCTGCTTTATGGAAATGCAATGATAACATTGCTCCTGTGAAAAGGTCCCACCTGATAAATACATACAAAACTTTACCTTCAAACACGAGTTCGTCTGTAATCCTATTGTTTTGTTGATTCATATTGATTTGTTCTGTCCTCTAAGTTGTTTTGCCATTTGCGAATGTTATTATCATCGTTGCATTATCAAGCATAACAATGAGCTCTTTCACACCAGCTATGATGGTTTTTACTCATTTTTATTGCGATCTAAAGTCTTCTTCATACTCTAATAGAGCAACTTATTCCACTTAACATCTCAGACTGGATTCAGCTGTATTCTAATTAACTTGTGCAGTATTTGACTCCCTGTTTTCCATCACTATCTCTGTTACAATCATTTTTCTCCATATACCTCTGAGCAACTGGTGTACGAAATAACAATTATGTAATTCATGGTGTATCTACTGTATGTGTTTAGATGAGCGGGACAAGATGTGTGGCTTTCAGCTAAATTACTTCTCAGTGGTTTTGCTTCAGGGCCCAGATTTTACTTTGGACATCTTGATGACTTAATAAATGCAAATGACACCAACTCTTATCAACTTAGTCTTGAAAGGTCACATTCACCCCAACAACAGAACAAGTAAAGACAATTTTAAAACGTGTTTCAGACCTTTTACTAGTTTTTCAATGACAGAAAAAAATTAAATCATCACTACGTCGAAATCACACTCGTAATAAAAGATACTGGTCATAACGCCTACCCCAGCATGCCACTATGCTATACATGGATGCAATTTATAGTGAATTCCAACCGCATACTAACATACTACTTAAACTATTCCTGCAGTATATAGTATGTTTACTATGCACAATATGCAGATTTTTGGAATTGCATACTAGCGTACTACTTGTACTATATCTTCAGTATTTAGTATGTATATTATGCACAAAATGCTCATTTTTGGAATTGCATACTAGCATACCACTTGTACTACTGTATATCTGCAGTATTCAGTATAAGATGTATACAAGGCCCAATAAGCTTATTTTTGGAATTGCATACTAGCATACTACTTGTACTATATCTGCAGTATATAGTATGTACTGTATACTATGCACAATATGCACATTTTTGGACTTGCATACTAGCGTACTACTTGTACTAATTCTGCAATATTTAGTATGTATATTATGTACAAAATGCTCATTTTTGGAATTGCATATCACTTGTACTACTGTATATCTGCTGTATTCAGTATAGGATGTATACAAGGCACAATTAGCTTATTTTTGGAATTGCTTACTAACATACTACATGTACTATATCTGCAGTATATAGTATGTACTGTATATTATGCACGATATGCACATTTTTGGACTTGCATACTAGCATACTATTTGTACTATATCTGCAGTATATAGTTTGTATATTATGCAAAAAAATGTAAATGTTTGTAATTGCATACTAGGATACCACTTGTACTACTGTATATCTACAGTATATAGTACGTATACAAGGCACAATAAGAAACATTTTTGAATTGCATACTAGCATACCACTTATACTATTGTATATTTGCAGTATATAGTATGTGTACTAGGCACAATAAGCACATTTTTGGAATTGCATACTAGCATACTATTTGTACTATATCTGCAGTATATAGTTTGTATATTATGCATAAAATGCAAATGTTTGTAATTGCATACTAGCATACCACTTTTACTATTTATGCAGTATATAGTATGTATACTACGCACAATAAGCACATTTTTGGAATTGCATACTAGCATACTATTTGTACTATATCTGCAGTATATAGTTTGTATATTATGCATAAAATGCAAATGTTTGTAACTGCATACTAGCATACCACTTTTACTACTGTATATTTGCAGTATATAGTATGTATACTAGGCACAATAAGCAAATTTTTGGTCTTACATACTAGCGTACTATTTGTACTATATCTGCAGTATATAGTTTGTATTTTATGCATAAAATGCAAATTTTTGGAATTGCATACTAGCATACCACTTGTACGACTGTATATCTGCAGTATATAGTATGTATACAAGGTATAATAAGCACATTTTTGGAATTTCATACTAGCATTTTATTTGACCAATATCTGCAGTATATAGTATGTATACTATGCACAATATGCAAAATGTTTGGAATTGTATACTAGCATACTACTTTTACTATTTATGCAGTATATAGTATGTATACTACACACAATAAGCACATTTTTGGAATTGCATACTAGCATACCACTTGTACTGTATATTTGCAGTATATTGTATATATACTAGGCACAATAAGCACATTTCTGGAAATGCATACTAGCATACTAGTACTATATCTGCAGTATATAGGATGTATACTAGGCACAATATGCAAAATTTTGTAATTACATGTGGGACTTGTGTAATAGCATACTACTAGTTTCAGACTTTTCACTAGTTTTTCAGGTACAGAAACAAAATTAAATTATCACAGCATCATTAGTTTGATTTGAAATATTCGGTTTGGATGAAAACACCTACTGTATTAGAAACTGATATGATACTGTGGCTTGAGAAAATGTGATTTGCAGTATTGCGCTACGCTAAAATCTCATCTCCAAACGATCAAAGTGATTCACATACAGGTTAAAGAAATGTGTTCATGTTTTCTTTGCTCAAATCAAGTCAGTTGCCTCTAGATTACAATTTATTGGCTCTTAATAAAAAGATCACAGCTTTTTCAATCTGGAAAAACCTGAAGGGTGACACACCTTTAGACTCCCAAGACCTGGCACCCAAAAAGCAATTTCACTCAAATGACAAGAAGAGAATGATGCAGTATATAAAGTGTTATGTCATAATTCCTTTCTTAAGCATTTTAATTTTATTTACAGTGGAGTTCAAAAGTCTGAGACCACTTTGAAAATCTAGAATAAACATGGAAACATGATGTAAAACGAACAAGAAATGTTGAAGATTCTGCACTACTTCTAGGTCACTAATCAAATGTATTTAAATTAGTGACATTAATCATGTTAACTCCTTAAAATAAAGTTTTTTTTTCACTCAAATTGTTTTTCTGATAATATAATTTCTAATGGAAAAGTACCAAAATAATTACAAAATAAAAATAAATAAAAACAGTTGCATTTTCACTACTGGTCTCAGACTTTTAGACAGATGCTATCAGATAATATCAAACACCTCAATGCACAATAATGCAATTTAATCTATTGTTGATGGATGTACAGACTTCTCATTTATCAAGCCTGTACAGATGGTCACTCCTTATGATACATGAGTTCTGGTCGGTGAATTTCAATTTTCCTACCTGTAGGGGATCCGATATGCTTATTCTGAGTCAATATATGTTTTAAAGTGTGCATGATGTGTGAGATCAATTGAGATCATTGATTAACTGGGAATTTGGGAGGTGTTCGATATTTTATTATTACATTAGATTTTATCCTTTTTTATTTCAGCCATGAAAAGATGTCGTGAATATTTATTTATAAACGCAAGGAATTTTACCAGAAGCAGAAACTGGGCTTTAATAAACAGTCTATATGTATCGCATATGTGAATAATACAAACTAAGGCCAGACGTACATTTTTGTTTTTAGTACATATATATATATATATATATCATAATTTATATAATGATTTTCGCTGTGTTTTGATTAGGGTGTGTGCTTTCGATTTAACTTAAAAAAAAATTATTGATGCAGTTAATCATGCCCGATCCGAATGTAAGTTTTGTAATAAGAAATGTTTCTACTATTGGACCAATTCAAGCTTGATGTACCACACTGATGTTTTTACAAATTTGTGGCAGTAGGGGGCAGTCAGCACTCCAGCTGTACAATGCAATCAAAGTAAGACGCTCCAAAAGCGTCCATCTGATGCCCGTCTAACAGGGCTGGATTGGTAATCTGGCATACCGGATATTTTCCCAGTGGGCTGACGCATTTTGGTGCCAATCTGGGGCGGACCAGTTTCTTTGTTAAATCCTGGGCCATTTCTCTTCCTAGTTCACCCCTGCCACCTACGTACATAGACCAGCAATAAAAAAATTGTGCAGATGGTAGTATGGTAATAATAGGGTTTTGTTTCATCATGTGTTACTAAAACTAACAATATTTTATCTTTTTTTTTTTTTTGTACTGTCTAAATGCTTGTCTGCTGCCACAATATATCTATAAGTTAATGTATTTGAATTAGCTGAATTATAATATTATATGTTATATTTATAGTTATTTTAATTATATACTAAATTACCTTTAATTGGGAGCTTTTTTGAGTAATTATTGATATGCGATTAATTGGAATTAAATCGATTAATTAATCGGCACATCATGCAATTAATTTGACTTAAAAATTTCGAATAATCAATTGACAGCCCTAATTTTGAGATGTTTGAAACAGCCAGTTTACATTGCAGTGGAAGAAAATGCTAGTGTTGCTTGTCCACGCGTAAGCAACACAATGCTGTTGAGGGTGGATGTCAAGGCGTTCTGAGTGGTTTATAGCATGTTGCTATGCAGTTGCTAGGGTGTGTTGGGCGGTTGCTAATGCATTTCTAGGTGTTTGATTAATGGCCCAAATTTCTAGATATGAAGAGGAGTCCCTCCTTCAGTGTAAGTCTATGGGATTGTTTTCAACCATTTTATCGTCCGCCAGGCGAAAATCGTGAGTTTAACTGTTTCGAAAAGTTATAGCACACCTCTTCTCAACAAATCGCATGATTTGAGGTATCATTCATGTCACGAACAGTGTGGTACAATTTACATAACAAAGTTTAATACTTAAGGTTAGGGGTTAAAATCATGTTTGTTCAATTACACATTGCTCAGATCTATTGCAAGAAGTTTTGGCAGTCCCCACTCTTATAATTACCTCCATAGACAGATCTTTGAAATGGGTACTTAAACAGCACTGTCAGCTGTTAAATTACCTATTAATAACTCTTTTGAAAATGAACACTGGGTCTTCCTGGCTGCATGATTAATTATCTGTATTTTAAGATCATAAGCATAATCCAGTGACCATATACAGTATATCAATTTCAGAAGTATCCCAGTGCTGAATCACCAATATTTAAAGGTCAGATCAGTGAGTATGTTGTCTGGCTGGTTTCTATTGAGAGGGAATTCATGCATAGTCATTGTTCCCATGGGATTTAAGTGAAAAAAGGGAACTAAATGCCCAAGAACCAATTAATTGGATCTTATCTGAGTCATTTAGATACTTGTGATATCCAACTGAGAATAGCAGTCTGGGGAAGTTCATTTTAAGCATGAATGGGATTTATTCGCTCCATTTTTCTTTCCTCAGTCCACTGTATGGTTTCAAAGTGTCTTCTACATGTGATTGACTTCAAAGAACTTTAACCACTAAGAGGAGGAAAAATCAATTTGAATATGTAATATAATTTGGATGATATATTATCCCCATAGGCCCAGGAAAAAAAAAAAAAGAAAGAAAAAGAAAAGTTTTGGAATTGTATTAATTTATTTTATTTTATTCATATTGTATTTTTTTATACTTTATTGTCTAGGCAAGACACTAGAAGCAAAAAATGATGTTCACAATTCAGTGTTTAGCTTTCAGGCTAAGTTTGTTAATATTTCATCTGCAATTTTAATTTCATAAATTATTATTTTTTTAAATCCTGAATTATGTTGGCTCTACGATTAAGTAATGCAGGAAGTTTTGCACTTGTTGCGCAAAAGCAGTTTTGAATTGCAATACACAAAACATAAAGAATTGCAATATTTTATGGTATGGCCAAGCTATTGATTTAATATTTATCACCAGGTTTCTGCTGCCAATTAATATTATATTGATTGAATAAACACCCCTCACACATGCGAGATATATGATATATATATATAGGGGGAAAAAAAGCATAACATTCCCCCATCCCCAAAAGTTTGCAGGTTATTCTGAAAAATAAAATGAATTAAATCAATAAGAACAGTCGGTAAATTGTGGAAAGGCAGATGCCATAACTGAGTCACATCGCCTCAGGGATCAATGCGCATAAGCGAAAAATTGCATCTGCCTTGGAAAATAAATAAAAGGATTAAAGCATGTATAATCTGATTAAGGAAAGTAACTGTTTACTTCAACAGTGGCTTATAAGACTTAATGCAATGAAATGCGTCATAGAGGACTGAAGCAGACAGTGTTGAAGGCATTCAATACTGTCACTTACTGCATAGAGATTGTGTTAAAGGCCTTTGGCTTGATAATCAAAGCTGAAAACAAAGAGGTGCATGATTTGTCCAGACAAATGCTGTTTTAGTTTGTCAAAAATTGATTGTGGGGCCTTTTATTAAGGACCCTTTTCACATTTTTGCCTTCGGAATGCGGAAGTAAACGAGAGCAGCTGCACACTGTATCTGTGTTTATTTCCATGTCTCCCACCGAACGCGCTTAGATGCACTATACAATATGGAACAGCCTTTCTGTGCCAACCTAACTAACCCTAGAAACTACCTAGCAAAGCCCCAGCAACCACCCAGAACACCCGCCAAACAATGCCATAGCAAATGCCAAGTACACCATAGAAACCACCTAGAACACCCTTGGATTGTCCTAGCAACTACTAAGTACACCCTGACATCCGCCAAACAACGCCATAGCTACTGCCAAGTACACCCTAGCAACCACCCAGAACACCCTAACTTCTGCCAAGCAACACCATAGCAACTGCCAGGTACACACAAGCAACCACATAGCAAAACCCTTGCAACCACCCAGAACACTCAAACATTTGCCAAACAATGCCATAGCAACTGCCATGTATATCCTAGCAACCACCTACAAATGCCCTTGCAAGCACCCAGAATACCCTAACATCTGCCAAGCAACATCATAGCAACTGCCAAGAACACCCTAGCAACTACCTAGCAAAGCCCCAGCAACCACCCAGAACACCCTAACATCCGCCAAACAATGCCATAACAACTGCCAAGTACACCCTAGCAACCACCCAGAACACCCTAACATCTGCCAAGCAACAAAATAGCAACTGCCAAGTACTCCCTAGCAACTGCCAAGTACACCCAAGCAACCATGTAGCAATGCCCTAGCAACTACCCAGAAAACCCTAACATCCACCAAATGATGCCATAGCAACTGTTAAATATAAACTAATGACCACATAAAAATGCCCAGCGACTGCTTGAACACCATTAAATCTGCCAAGCGATGCCATAGCAACTGTCAGGTACAACCTAGCTACCACCTAGAACAGCATAACATCTGCCAAGCAAGGCGATAGCAACTGCCAGGTTCACCCTAGCAACCACCTAGAAATACCCTAGCAATCACTTAGAACACTCTAAAATCTGCCAAACAATGCCATAGCTACTGCCAAGTACACCCTAGCAACTACCCAGTACACCCTAACATCTGTCAAGCAACGCCACAGCAACTGCCAAGTACACCCTAGCAACTACCTAGCAAAGCCCCAGCAACCACCCAGAACACCCTAACATCCGCCAAATGATGTCATAGCAATTGTTATATATAACCTAGTGACCACCTAAAAATGCCCAGCGACTGCTTGAACACCATTAAATCTGCCAAGCAATGCCATAGCAACTGTCAGATACAACTGAGCAACCACCTAGAACACCATAACATCTGCCAAGCAAAGCAATAGCAACTGCCAAGTACACCCTAGCAACCATCTAGAAATACCATAGCAATCACTTAGAACACCCTAAAATCTGCCAAACAACGCCATAGCAACTGCCAAGTACACCATAGAAACCAACTAACAATGACCTAGCAACCACTAAGAACACCCTAACATCTGCCAAACAACGCCATAGCAACTGCCAAGTACACGGTAGAAACCAACTAGCAATGACCTAGCAACCACTAAGAACACCCTAACATCTGCCAAACAACACCATAGCAACTGTCAAGTACACTGTAGCAACCACGAGAATACCCTAACATTCATAAAACAATGCCATAGTAACTGCAAAGTGCACCCTAGTAACCATCTGGAACACCCTCGGAATGCCCTAGCAACCACCCATAAGACCTCAGAAATGCCCTCACAATCTCCAACTCCCACTGAAAATGAATGACTTTCTGTCGGTTTGTTGTTGCAAATCGCTGTCAGTTAGATAGCATTAAAAAATTAAAACAATTAAAATTGCAAGCTGTTTGTTTTGAGTTTCCACTTGTATAAACTGCCTACCGTATCTAACAAGACAGACAAGGTTCAGGACAAAAACCTGTTGAGAGTAGAATAGTACAGTAGTTATTGGATTTGACCTTGTCAAACAAACGAATGGGAGATTAACTTAGTTTGAGGGCTCCTTCTGTGGAAACTAGTTACACATGGGAAATCAAAGTAATAGATTGACAGTAAGGCTGATTCGCCACTCGCTACAGTGAAAATCGAACTGGAAATCAGACTGTTGGTGTCAGAGAACGTCTCCATATTCTTACTGGACTACCAATCTGCTGCGGCAGTCTTTCTCTTCACATACAAGGTATTATTCTTGCAGTGTGGCAGCTTATTATCCAAAGCACTGGAGCTTCAAAAATGGAAACAAAGACATTACCAGACATGCATTTCGGTTACAACTGTCTAACATCAATAGGCAAAAGATGTCAAAAAAGATGTGGACCAAGATTTAAAGGAAACATTCGGCCAAAAATTTTAATTCTGTCATTTTTAACACACCCTCTAGTCATTCCAAACCCATATGCTGTTATTTCTTCCATGGAAGAATTTTTGAAGAATCTTTACACAGCTCTCTTTTCCAGACAAACACAGTTTAAAGTGACCAAGTCTGACAAGCTCCAAAAGGACAAAAACACTATAAAAGCACCATAAAAGTAGTCCATACGATAGCTTTGGGTACAAAACAGACCGGAATGTAAGTCATTATTAATGTAAATCTTCCTCTCTGCCACAGCTCTCAAATCAAATATGGTAGCACTGACAGCCAGCTTGCATCATAAGTGCCAAATTTGATTTGAGAGCCGTGGCAGAGAGGAAGATTTTCAATAAATAATGAATAGTATAGATTTAACAAAATTCTTAATAAAAGAGTTCTAAGCCATAAACACAACGAACCAGCTTCGAGGTGAATCAAAACATCATAAACTTTGATTTGAAGCAAAAAAATATTCGAAAATTTAAAAAAAAAAAAGGTATAAGACTGCGTACTTAACGTCTTTAATGAGGGAATGAACTACAATACCATTAAGCATTGCGAATGATGAAATCAAATTAAAGATGTTGTTGATTAGAAGTATAGAAAGAAGATATTTTACAGTAAATTTATTGCAAGCTATTTTGATATATGCAAATATATCTATATAAACTAGAGTGTAGGGAAACTGACTCGATTGATGGTAGTGGGCGGCCGCTGCAGAGCTCTTTTGGTGCACTTTGTTTGCCGCGAGTCTTTGATTGATGGATCGTTTCTCCTCAGGATCATGTGTCATTCTTCTCCAGAAATTGCACTCTTCAACATGATATTTTTATTAATTTTTTTTTGCTGAAATAACACAGACTGATGGCTTCAACGGAAGCATATAAATTACCATCGATCAACAACCTCGGAGTTCACCGTAGGTCTGTCTTTAAAGGTTTTGAAGTTATCATTAAAAATCAATTCGCCGCTGGAGAAAGTGAATGGGATTTCTACTTCTGGAGCCAGACTGTTTCACTATCAATCCAGCAAAAAAGAATGTACGTACTCAGTTTTGTACCTATGTCTTTTTTCCCCATTTAGCCTACTTTTGTGTTTCAAATCAAAGCTTGTAATGTTGTGATTCATCTCAGAGCTGGTTAGTTTGGTTCAAGGCATAGAACTCTTTCTTGAAGATTCTTTTGGAGAAAATGAAAACGAAAAATACTTCCCGAACCAAGGCCACTGAAGAAGCGTACGGTTGCTGTGGCATTCTTTTGTCATTCCTCAACTTACTAACCTTCACTTAACTAAGAAAGTTACTTTACACTACCGTAAATGCTCAAAAACTATGAAAATCAGTGACCTTGTGTATGCTTGAAAGACCAACGCTGATCTTTAAGATGATCCACTCACTCAATAAGCTCAAACAAGCAAGAGACAGAGATTGGGGGGTCTCGGCGGGCTTGCAGTTTTTGGAATAGTGCAACGATTACCTTGTGACCTGTTGTTCAGTGAAGAGGTGCTCATGCACTCCATACTTGATGTTTTCAGTTCACTAGACCCACAGTCTGAGCCTGATCAATATGGCCCTGTTCTTCTGCTTCGCCTCCCAGCTGTCCACCGCAATGGCCCTGAGGACCGGACCTCACGGACCACTGAGAACAGGTAAGCAACTTTGAAATGTACAATGTGCAAATTAAGAGACTGATGGACGTAAATTCTGTCATCCCTGACTTCTCAGGGATGTCTTTTTCCCTCTCGTTTTTTTTTTTTCTACCTTATAGCTTTCCAGACGCAATCCAACAGGACTCGTTTCTTCCATGTCATTGGTTGCCCAGCCTTAGATCAGTCGAACAGAATAAAGTGGCAGGAGTATTTGCAACTTTGGATCACCTTGTACGCCAGCAAATACCTCTGTGACGAGTTTTGTAGCACATTGTTCAGGGTTACTATAAATACCTTTGGGCTTTTATCCACGCTTCAAATGATTCAAAAGGGCTCCAATGACCCAGAGAGGCCTTGACTTCTTCACAAATCAAAGAGAGTTCAAATTTCGAAATATAGGAATTTGTCAATGTGAGTACAAATATTTCTAATGCTTTGTTCACACTGCACCCAGCTCTAACATGACATCACATACACAATGCTTCCCAAATGATGCAAAAAAATATTTGAAATCTGATCTCACCATTCAGACTGAAACTCATTCAGTCTATATGAAAAAATCTGACATAAACTCAGATATGGATGTCGTTTGGAGAGGGTTTGGAAAAATCGGATTTCATGTGTTGTCTTGTCTTTACTGTTCAGACAACAAACAACTATACAGATTCAAGTCGGATACACAAAATAAATTGCATTTTATATCATGTCTTTAAAAGCCTACATCAACTGTTTGTTTGTTTTTTTTTTTTTTTTTTTTTTTTTTTTTTGCAAGTAGTAGATCAATGGCTAGTAGTAGAAGTTGGTCAACGGCAGAGCCCCTAGTGGACAGGGAGGGAATTAATTTTAAATAGTTCTGCATTCCTTCGCAACACATTTTGCATTATTTCACAATTATTCTGGGCTACCTCGTAATAGCTTTATATATCCCTTATGAAAACTAATTATGGTTTTACTACAGAAACCGTAATCAAACTACTTGTATGTGTTGTAAAACAACACTAACCACAAAATTTACCATGGTTTACTACAGTAATCATATGTTAAACATGATATTCGTAGTAAAACCAATAGTAGTAGCAAAACCAAACCTATGGTAATAAAAATCATAATCATTCTGCAATCATAAAAACAACAACAACAACATGGTTTTACAATAGTAAGACCAGGGTTCATTTATCATAAAAATATGGTTTTTAAAACCATGGTTTCCATAAATATATATATATATATATATATATATATATATATATATATATATATATATATATATATATATATATACAGTATATCCCCTTACAAAAATTACTCATATACTATAGCAAACCAAATCCTTATTTAAGTTAGTTTTTGCTAGAAATTCTTCTCCCTGCCCAATAGGGGACGATATGCATGAAGAATGTGAATCAACAAAAACACAAGAAGAAGAATGTGAAAGTTAAAGTAGAGATTGACACCAACTGTACAAAGGTGCCTCAGTCTGTTCCTGGCAGGCAGCGGATGCCCTAACCACCCTAGAAGCCCCCCACCCTAATCCTAACCATATTGAGCCTATAAGGCTCAGTAGCCTGCCAGGAACAACCTGATGCACCTTTCTCCCATCCTTGTGTTGTTCCAAACCCCCGTTTCTACCATTCACTTTCATTGTGTGAAAAGATGCACCAATAATTGTTTGCAATAAGACCACTAACATAAAGAAAGTAAAAAAAATTGCAGTAATGGAAGATGCTTTCCCTTGTTCAAAGTGTCAAGGTCATAATAACAGTTCACACCATTTTCTTTCCATTTTAGCACTTTTCCATTAACACCTATCAAACCATTTGGGGTTAAAACAGTTGGTCCCATCCTGGGATTACATAAAAACTCTTTACTCACCACCCGACAGCAAAGGTGAACTCACCCGCAGTTCAGAGCGCTAATGTGAACATAAGCATTTTATTGGGACTTGAGCGACAGATGACCTGGGATCTTTTAATGTGCCGTTTCATAATCATAAGCGAGAACCAGCTTGCAGTTATCTTATTTTATGCCCTGGCTGTGTAACGCTACATACCGACTGCTGCTACGGCCGACAGCTGTAAATAAATGAAGAAAAACACACTCCGCTGGGAAACACAGAGGATTTGCTGACTTGTCTTTGTCACAGGAATGTTTTTCCCCCTCTCCTTTCCCATTTTTTTCCACATACATTTCATGTGGCAATTCATCTCGGGCAAGTCTCAGTTACATTCATTCCCATCACAGTAATATTGTTTCTGTGATTAATCTTTTGCGCACTTTCAACAATTTTTTACCTACAGCTTTGCGTGTAAAAAAACAAACAAATAGAAAAACAGCCATTATTTAATATCGAGTAGGGTAGGAAAGAGAAACCCGCAGTAATGAATGTGACTCTCTCCGGTGCGCTGTTCACGAGAACTTCATCTGTCTTGATAGCGGCCGCGGCTCCACGCAGATTTGGTTATATGCGCAGTGCACGCTGGGAGTTCAAGGGAGGCCATTAATGTGAGTAACAGTAATAAAGATGGACCGGTTTTGGACGTGTTTAGCTGTGTGTGAGTGTGAGGCGGTTATTTATGTGAAAGTAAATAAATAATCACATGTTTGCATTTAAATCAATCCTTTCTGACGGTATGTGGAGCAGCTGGTGGGAGAATGGAATTACATTTATCAAGCTGTGAGAGAGGCGAATGTAAAGGCCTAATGTTAGTTCTAAGGATTACGATTATAAGGTTCATCTGCAAGCTGGCACACACATGCACACACACATACAGACGTTCACTTAGCTAAATGGGCACATACAGTACAACAGACTTTTGTTTAATTACGACAGATAACCTCTAGCCCTAAGAGAAAACTTGCTATATTTTTAGAATAAAAATGTATTATCAATCCAAGCAAAATGCTCGGGCAGATCACCTTTTAAAAACGTGACTGTGGCAATGTCATGTTTGAAAATAATTTAGCTACATTACAACTCTCATCCAAACTGGATTGGCACTGAAAATTGAGACTTTCAAAAACATTCTGCATAACCGCATAATTTAAAAAACAATGACAATAGGAGACTAAAAAAAGAGAGTTTACAAACTTGGACGTTGCCTGTCAACTTTAAAAAAATAAATTAAAAAAAGATATTACGCAGTTCATTACATGTACCGTACAGTTTTGAGGTGAGATGTCCACTGAGTGGCGCTAAAAGCGAGTTGTATTTTCTTCTAAACAGAGGAGGTTATTAGGGTTAATGCTCTATTGGGTTTTAAATCAACAAAAGCGACCTCCCTTTATTGTTAATCTAGTGAACGAAATTATTGACGTAAATGTTTGTTGACGAAAAGTTTTTTCGCAAACGATATCAAAGACGAAAAGAAAAAAGATGGCTCATGACCATAATAAAACATTTTTATGTAAAACATACTGTTGATGAAAATATTACGGGAAAAAATAATACTTCAAGATATCAATTTGGAATGCCTAATTCCCAATGCGCTCAAAGTCCTCATGGTGGCATAGTGACTCGCCTCAATCCGGGTGGTGGAGGACGAATCTCAGTTGCCTCCATGTCTGAGACCGTCAATCCGCGTATTTTATTATGTGACTTGTTGAGACATAGTGCGTGTGGAGGCTTCACGCTATTCTCCGTGGAATCCACGCACAACTCACCACGCACCCCACTGAGAACTAACCACATTATAGTGACAATAAGGAGGTTACCCCATGTGACTCTACCCTCCCTAGCAACCAGGCCGATTTGGTTGCTTAGGAGACCTGGCTGGAGTCACTCAGCACGCCCTGGATTCAAACTCGTGAACTCCAGGGGTGGTAGTCAGCGTCAGTACTCGCTGAGCTACCCAGGCCCCACATTTAGAAAGAACTGAGCAATGTGAATGAAAACAGCTGAACATCAGCAAAATGAACCGCTTTACAAACAGGTAAATTACCTCACTCAAATGCATCCTATTTATACATGAAATGTAATTTTATAACTTCAGCACAGACAATGAAGCAAATGAACTGGTGAACTTAGTTATGTGCTAGTCAGAATGCGTAATTTGCATTGTGAATATGGCATAAAATGCGCTGCATGCAATGCAATATACTAAATGGGCTAGTACTGTAAATAAATATCAGCCTCTAAAGCATGAAGAATTCAAAATACAGTCATTTGAAAAGTAGCTAATAATTAAGAATATTATTATAAATTTGTTTTGTTGCTATTTTTACAAGAGCTCATGTTTTCACAACAAGGACATTTGCAACAGATTTGCAATATATTTATATGTATGATTCATGTTTGAATTAATAAATGTATATATATATATATATTTCTAAATGTTTAAAAAATGTAACGGTAGCCAGCTGGTACATGCTGTGTAAACCTCACTCCCCTGACCTCAAGAGGACGCACTAGCGACTGAAGCTAGAGGCTGTAGCCTTTAGCCTCCTCATTAGCACGTCCGCCTACCATGCCAGCGACACCGGTTCAAATCCCGTTTGGAGCGGATCGAGCAGGACCGGTTACAGTGGTGCCGTGACCCAGATGGGAGTGAGGTTTAGGGGGGTGAGTGTAATGGTAGCCAGCTGGTACATGCTGTGTAAACCTCAAGAGGACGCACTAGCGACTGAAGCTAGAGGCTGTAGCTCTTAGCCTCCTCGTTAGAGTGTCCACCTCCCATGCCGGCGACACCGGTTCGAATCCCGCAAATGTGTGATGAAAAACATAATTGCATAATTTTGTGGTACTTCTATGACACTTTCTCTTCAGGATGCGTGCAAATTGAGCTACCGCGCATGTAATGCAACATTAAAATAAGTCATGCGCTGTAGTAAAAGTGTTTAGATGTCATAAGTAAATGTTTATGAACCGATAATATGCAGTTTGACTCATGATTTGTATGAAAGTGAATAACAAATTTAAACAAAAATAAGTTGTTTTAGTGCCTCGTGTTGACTGCCATGAGATCTACAAAGAGCCAAATAAAAATACAAAATTTAGGTATAATAACGTGATTCAATGACCAAGTTGAAAATGCTATTTTGTGTTTCTTTCTTTTGTCATTGGGGTGCAATATAATCTGGATGAATTCTTGACAGGTTAGGCTAGATTCTGTTACCTCCCTTGATTTTTCACAGGAGTGACACACTGTAAATTATGTTGCCTAATTAACTGTCTAAACTAAAAAAAAAACTCACAATGGCAATCAATGGCTTGCTCTCAAACAGTCATACCTTTTGTGCAATGCTTTTCCAGCTCAGGCATTCCTTAACTCACCTTAATGGAGTCTCGACCCAGGCAACAAGCCTGAGGACAATGCAGCAACAGTAATTTCTGTTCAAGCCCTAAAACATAGTTTTGAAGCCACCAATGGATGTACAATTCATGTACAGAACAGTGCCATACGCTTTTAAGTTCAATGGCATTTTCCGGTTTCAACTTTTCTTTCCTGGCTTCCCAGTGGCATAGCCATGCCATTGTACTGCCGGTCAAAAAAGGAGAAAAAAGAAAAAAATCAATTCTGGTGTCTTTCATCCTACCGAGGCCACCTGGGGGAACTGCTGCACACTTGCATGAAAATGAACATTTAAAGAGGAAGTCGCTGTATGAAACAGGCCACACTTTTACAGATTGCTTCAAGTTAAAGGTGATGTGTTTCATTTTTCAGTGTTAAAATATGTTCTAAAATATATATTTTTTTCTTCTGGGTTTAATATGCAAAGACAATTATAAGTAAGCCGTAGGTAGTTTTACAGAGATAAGAAATGACATGATTAGATAGATAGATATACATTATATGAATATAGTGCATGAGTCGTATCAATGGATATTTTAATGGTGCTTTTATTGTTATTTTGGAGCTTAACAGTAGAAATCAACCTATATTACACTTTGCAAACCCTCATGCAGGATATGAATCATAGATATCTATAATCACATTTTCACTAGTTATTAAACTAATTCTTGATATCAGAAATGGAATGACTGCTAGTGAAAATGATCATTTTTTAAATCAGTAATTAGGTTTGCACTAGTGAAAATGGTAATTCTTGAGATAAAAAAATCTCATAATTACTCGCAGATATCAAGACTGGAATTTCAACTAATGTACAGTAATTATTTATATCTGCAACAGCATTTTGCCATTCACTCCTGTTCAAAAATGCAATTACAGATGTCTATAATTAATTTTGTACTAGTTGACATCCGAAGTACATAAATCTGCTATGCACTTCTTACAAGTAAAACATTTTATTTTTTTTCTATTAATAATTGCATTGTTACTAGTGCAAATGTCCATTCCTGATATCAACAACTGAATTACAACTTGTAATGCTGGTAGTTTGTGATGTGAAATGCTAATCTGCATATTTATTTCAGTATGTTAGATTTAGTATTTCAGATATGAATACATTTAAGTGTAATTAAAGACATCTAACTTCTGAAGTAAAAATAACATTACAGATGTCTAAAATGTACATTGCCATTAGTGAAAATTAAACTACAGATGTCACAATTAGCATTTGTACTAGTAGTAATTCAATTGTTGTTCTCAAGAATTTGCATTTTAACTAAAATATAGATATATTTTATTAATATCCAGCACATGATTAAAAGTCAGTTTGGCTTGCCACACTCTAAGCTAAAATCAATGTGAACTCAACAATCAGTAAATAAATGATCAAATCGATAAATTCAATAATGTCTAAGCTTCATATGTGTCTTTTATAACATTCCGAATTAATAATGGTCCATTAGTCCAAAAACAGTGATGAAGACTTAGCTCTGTTGATGCACTACATGTAAGCATTCACCAAATTAAGTTTTGCGATATAGCTTATATCACCAGATGGTGAGTTTCATGTTTCGCAAAAGATGAAGATGAGGATACGCGTTGCATGTGCTGATGGGGCACGTTTCAATACTTGTGTTTTTAATTGCATGCCCTCGCTTCAATTTAGAAAACTTGATTATCTAATCAAAATAACAAAATTTACCTTTTGTGTTCCACGGAAGAAAGTGATATGGGTTTGGAACAGAATTTTCATTTTAACCCTAAAATGCATGGGTGTTTCACCAAACATCATTACATACGCAGGTCTCTAGCAACCCGGCATGTATATCTATCACAAATGGATCTACAAATTGCCCAAATAATTTCACATTTTCAAAACATTTTCCAGACAATTCGAAAATAATAGAATAGAATATATTCTGATATTAATTTTATGTTTTATTTTTCATATATCAAAGAGATGATGCAACAAATAATCGAACGGGATTCATTACTTCATGCAATTTGTTATATTGAGCTACACATAACATATATGCTATACATATGTATTTTCTAAGGCACTTCTAAACAGATGCACAACTTACAGAATTTCAGCAGTACACCCAAATGACAATAGCCAAATCATACTGTTCATGTGTTACACTTGCTATAGTTTACTTCAATATTGCTTCTTTGTCAAATAGCAATGTCAGGGGTACAGGGGTTGGAATGAGGTCCCAGATTGGGTCACTAAAGACCCTGCGTTAAAGGGTTAATGTGAATTATCCTTTTAATTAAAGTTATTATATAATGTTATTATATAGCAAGAAAATCTAGCAATTCTATAACCTGGCTGAGAGTCTGTGTGGGGATCGCTGGGTCAGAAAAGGTTGACAACACTGTGTCTTAGAACATGGTTCCGCTGGGGTTTCAGAAACCTCATGCAATTCATGTGTATGTGAATGGAGAGTAAGGGCAGATTGGGTCATTCACAGCAGCTTTATAGGTCTCTGCAGCATAATAAAGACTCTTACAGGCAAACAGATGTGGGAAATATTAGATCAAAGAGTCTGTTGCTAATTAGAGGGCGGTACAAGTGCTAATGTGCAACACTATTTTCTGGACTGAGAGAAAGGTAGGACATGTGAATTAAATGATGAGGGAACGTTATGTTGATTAAACACTTTTCTCTCTCACACACTCACCCTATTCTCTATGGAATATAACAGTTGAGTCTCTAATTAAAACGTTGCTGTGGAACACAGCACTAAAGCGAGGTCTCCTTCAACTTCTTAGTGGCTCATTGTTAAAGAAGTAATTCAGAAAAAAATGCAAATTCTGCCATTATGTACTCACCGTCATGTTGTTCCAAACTCACTGTTATTTTTCTGTGAAACTATTTTTTTTTAAAGTATTTCACACACTTTTCCATACAGCAGTTCATAGTGACTACGTAATTTAAGTATCATGAAAGTAGTCCATACAACTCGTACACTATATTCAAATTCTACAGAAGTCATACGATAGCGTTGTGTGAGGTACAGACCGAATTTTAAGCTGTTATTCACTGATAATAGACCCTTTACGCAGACTGTGATGACGCATTTCCGCCTTATTTAGCAGCGTAAATCTTGCAAATGTTTTCCATTTTGTAACTATTTTGTGTCAATTTCTAACATTATACTTTTTAATATACTGTTTTACCCTGGCATTAACAAAAAAAAACATTTTTGTTTTTGGTCTGTTAAAAAATGACCACATGATTTCAGTCTGTTCCTCACATGACATAATATGACTTCAGAGGACTTGGTTAGAAGCTTGTAATGTAGCTAACTACATTTTCAAATAGGTAAATTGACTGTAGTTTAACTACTCTAAATTGAGTAGCTTGCACCTTGATAAACTATTTTTTTCATAGTAGCATCCCAACACTGTTCTTCGGGAAATAAACCTATGAATGGCTTACTTGTAGATGTCTCTGCAAATTAAACAGGGAAAGACAGAAGTATTTTAAAATCGAAAACTTAACACACTTTAATTTTAATTTTATGTCAAGTCTCTGCATGGCTTTGTAACTAATTCTTGGTTGAAGCCGGTAAAGTTGTTTGTCTGACCATACACAAAAAAAGTAAAAGTATTCAATGAACAGAATGAAACTGAGGAAAACTTTTCCATGCAATTATATATATATATATATATATATATATATATATATATATACAGTTGTGCTCAAAAGTTTGCATACCCTGGCAGAAATTGTGAAATTTTGGCATTGATTTTGAAAATTTGACTGATCATGCATGTCTTATTTAAGGATAGTGATCATATGAAGCCATTTATCATCACATAGTTGATTGGCTCCTTTTTAAATCATAATGATAACAGAAATCACCCAAATGGCCCTGATCAAAAGTTTACATACCCTTGAATGTTTGGCCTTGTTACAGACACACAAGGTGACACACACAGGTTTAAATGGCAATTAAAGGTTAATTTCCCACACCTGTGGCTTTTTAAATTGCAATTAGTGTCTGTGTATAAATAGTCAATGAGTTTGTTAGCTCTCACGTGGATGCACTGAGCAGACTAGATACTGAGCCATGGGGAGCAGAAAAGAACTGTCAAAAGACCTGCGTAACAAGGTAATGGAACTTTATAAAGATGGAAAAGGATATAAAAAGATATCCAAAGCCTTGAAAATGCCAGTCAGTACTGTTCAATCACTTATTAAGAAGTGGAAAATTCAGGGATCTCTTGATACCAAGCCAAGGTCAGGTAGACCAAGAAAGATTTCAGCCACAACTGCCAGAAGAATTGTTCGGGATACAAAGAAAAACCCACAGGTAACCTCAGGAGAAATACAGGAAAAAGACGGTGTGGTTGTTTCAAGGAGCACAATACAATGATACTTGAACAAAAATGAGCTGCATGGTTGAGTTGCCAGAAAGAAGCCTTTACTGCGCCAATGCCACAAAAAAGCCCAGTTACAATATGCCCGACAACACCTTGACATGCCTCACAGCTTCTGGCACACTGTAATTTGGAATGACGAGACCAAAATAGAGCTTTATGGTCACAACCATAAGCACTATGTTTGGAGAGGGGTCAACAAGGCCTATAGTGAAAAGAATACCATCCCCACTGTGAAGCATGATGGTGGCTCACTGATGTTTTGGGGGTGTGTGAGCATGAAGGTTCTGGGGTGGCCATCATCAGTCTCCTGACCTTAATATCATCGAGCCACACTGGGGAGATCTCAAACGTGCGGTTCATGCAAGACGATCAAAGACTTTGCATGACCTAGAGGCATTTTGCCAAGACAAATGGGCAGCTATACCACCTGCAAGAATTTGGGGCCTCATAGACAACTATTACAAAAGACTGCACGCTGTCATTGATGCTAAAGGGGGCAATACACAGTATTAAGAACTAAGGGTATGCAGACTTTTGAACAGGGGTCATTTCATTTTTTTCTTTGTTGCCATGTTTTGTTTTATGATTGTGCCATTCTGTTATAACCTACAGTTGAATATGAATCCCATAAGAAATAAAAGAAATGTGTTTTGCCTGCTCACTCATGTTTTCTTTACAAATGGTACATATATTACCAATTCTCCAAGGGTATGTAAACTTTTGAGCACAACTGTATACTACTTGTCACATATACTAAGAAAAATTGGCCAAAGTCATAACTTTAATTACATTTAAATAGATACACTCAAATGGCACAAAACTCAAATGTACACCAAACTCAGCACCTAAAGTGCAATAAAAAGCCTAATTGCAAATTTTTTTTTTATTCATGCCTGACATCACGATTACATTTTTTAAGTTGTCCCAACTCAATTGGATTGAAGGAATATTCCGGGTTCAATAAAAGTTAAGCTCAATCGACAGCATTTGTGTCATAATGTTGATTACTACAAACATTTATTTCGACTCATCCCTCTTTTTCTTAAAAAAAAAAAAAAAGAAGAAGCAAAAATCTGTGTTCCAGTGAGACACTTATGATGGAAGTCAATGGGGTCAATCCGTAAATGTTAAAATACTCACTATTTCAAAAGTATAGACACAAGGACGTAAACAATATGTGTGTTAAGATGATTTTTGCGTGATAAAATCAATACATTTTCGGAGCAAGTTATATCCAGTGTTACAACTTTGTTGCCATGACGATGTAATGCCACAAACCCCTAAACCTCTAAAACAACTGTAAAAACTACAATTTAAACTACTTTAAAGCTCAAGTAATACACAAGTTTTAACAGAATTAATGTAAGTGCTTTTTTAAAATTATAAACTTCTAATTTCCTTTAAACCCTCCAAAAAGTGGCCCCATTCACTTTCATTGGAAGTGCCTCACTGTTACCTCGATTTCTGCTTTTTTTATAAAAAAGAAATGGAGGGATGAGTCAAAAAAAAGTTTTTTTTTTTTGTTTTTTTTGTTTTTTTTTTTTGTGGTGGTAATCAACATTATGCCACAAAAACTGTCGATTGAGCTGAACTTTTATTGAACCTAGAACATTCCTTTAAGTGAACTTAAATTGAATGCACACAATAAAATAAAGTAAAATTAAGTGTTGCACTAGCTCACTTTAAGTAACCAAATACAACAAGGAGCAAAACTCCATTTTTTAAATGCAGATTCACTGCACAGGGCATGAAAGTGTCAAAAGAAACTCTACTTGACAGTCACACTGTGTCAAGCCCGTTAGGCTAGCACTGATGCTACACGGCAATTCACTGCAGGAAATATCTGATGTGATTGTTATCAGCTTGGAGCCAGAGAGAGAGAGATCATGTTGACGTTTGTTCAACTCGTGTGAGTGTCATCTCGCTGTATTTTTCTTGTTCTCATTGTTCAAATGAACTTTTGATGCAGATAAAATTTATTAATGCTTCTCCCAAGTTGTGGCACAGTTTTTATTGAATTTTCACAGATCATACACATCACACAGTTCACTTTGTTACCGTTGTCAAATAAATCAAATGAACACATAAACAAATGTATTCCAACAGTACAGCTGTATATCGGTAACTAGGTAAATTTTGCCAAGACCAACTATGATGATGGCTTGACAAAGTCTTTACATTACAGAACATTGTAAAAGACATTACAGAATAGACAAACAATCAGATAGATAGATAGTCAGACTGTCACAGAGATAGTCAGATAAACCGTCAGATCATCAGATGGATAGAGAGCGCCCCTTCCGCTATGTACGGCAAGCTGCATGCGCTGAGTGCATGAGGTGTCCAACATTCCACACTCCGTTTTGACGGTTGAAAAAGTGCATCATCCGGGTACTTTCAGTACACTTCTTTTTGCTGTATTTTCAGTGTTAACATACTACTCGCACTACTTACACTACAAAATGGCATAGTACAGAAGTGTGCGGTTTGGGACGCTGTTTTTAGGTCTTTTGAGGGTTTGTTTACATTTGAATTTTTGACACTTACAGTTCGAATTCACGAGCATTCCGTTGGCCTGTTTGAACATTCCGTCAATGTAAATCTATGGGATTTTTCTGATATTTGATTGTCCGCTGTGCGAAGTCCGATTAGTTAGAAAAGACACTATTTCAGAACAGTCTGAAGGTCTGTGCCAGATTTCGTGGATGAAGTTTAAAAGTTCTAGGAGGAGGTAGTGTTAGAAATTTTTGGTCTCAGTTTAGGGATTTAAAAAAACGTGAAACAAAGTTTGAAAAATAACAGTATTTAAGCTTGGTCAAGCCAGCATATTTCAAAAAGATTGTTCACACCAAAATTCTGTTATCATTTACTAAACCCTCATGTAGTTCAAAACCCATATGACTTTGTTCACCAGAATGTCCAAACTACTCTTTCCATACAGTGAAAGTGGATGAAGCTTTTTACGGTCAGCACTATAAAAGCATCATATGAGTTGTTCATACAGCTTGCGCACAATATTTCAAGTCTTTTGAAGCCACACCATAGCTTTGTTTGAGATCTCTCCGACGTAGCTTGCAAATATACTTGCTATTGTGTTTTTAGACATGCTGTGGTTTGGTCACATGACACACAAGAACCAGTAGCATTTGGTGTTGATGACATTAAACCTGGTGTGACGCGTGCACTGGCACCATTTTTGAATTGCCTCAAGCGTGAATGAGATTTCAAGTGCCCCCCTGAGGGAAAATGATTAGTGAATAAGAATAATTTCACTCTGTTCCTCACACAAAACGTCATGGTTACTGGTGTAACCTCCGTTCCCTGATGGAGGGAACGAGACGTTGGTGTCGATGTAGTGACACTAGGGGTCACTCTTGGGAGCCCGAGACACCTCTGGTCTTTGATAAAAGGCCAATGAAAATTGGCGAGTGGTATTTGCATGCCACTCCCCCGAACATACGGGTATAAAAGGAGCTGGTATGCAACCACTCATTCAGGTTTTACGCTGAGGAGCCGATATAAGGTCCGGCCATTTCAGCGGGTAGTTCAGCGTTGTGGCAGGAGGGACCAACGTCTCGTTCCCTCCATCAGGGAACGGAGGTTACACCAGTAACCATGACGTTCCCTATCTGTCACTCACTCGACGTTGGTGTCGATGTAGTGACACTAGGGGTCCCTATACAAAACGCCACAAGGCTGAACTGTGTTACGTGAACTGGCGGTGTGTGGTGGGCAGACTTGCTGTGTGCCTCATAGCCAGCACACCAGGTCGACACGTAACCTCCCCCAACACAGTTATGAGTGTCGAACGGCCCTTTTTGGGGACAAGTCGACTACCCAGAGATAGAGACAGGCTTAACCCAGTCATGGCCTCTTTCCCCTTCTCTTTTTCCACTCCCTAAAAAAGAAGGGGGATTATCCGACTGGGCCGCCAGGTCTAGTCGGGGGGTGTCCCTCCCAAGGGGAGGACACCGCGGAGACCACACCTCGCCCCAAGAGAGGGGGGATATTTAAGTGGAAGAATACATCACATGGTCTTTCCAACCATGTGGAGAGCCTTCAAGGTAGATCCTACCCAATGGGGGAGGAGTTACTACAACATGGAGACTGAGGGGCTCTGCCCAAGGAAGACGCAGTTTGCCAGTAGGGAAACGAACTAGCGGAAGATATAGATCGCATGGGGTTAGCCTTACAGGGAATCGCCACATGCGGAGCACCTACCCCAGAACCGGGCTCTTAGTTAGCGCGTGTACTGGGCCGGCAGCGAGTCTCTCCGAAAACTCGACTGCCACAGGGCTCGGAGGAAGTCAACCAGGGAACAACCTTTGTGAACACTACTGGGAATTAACAGCGCACGTCTTCAGCTCAAAAGGAGGTGGAAGGCGCTATGTGCAAGCGATACACCCGGCCGGCTATCCCGGGCTTATCCGCTTGTGTTGCGTGCCACTACCTGGGACGAAACCGGTTCCACCCGGAGGTTGTAGAACCTTGCAAAGGTGTTGGGTGTTGCCCAGCCCGCTGCTCTGCAATGTCTGTTAGAGAGGCACCTCTGGCCAGGGCCCAAGAAGCCGCTACACCACGAGTAGAATGGGCTCGTAGCCCTACCGGGGGCGGCATGTTTTGGGCGAGACATGCCATAGTTATGGCGTCAATGAGCCAGTGGGCGATCCTCTGCTTGGAGACAGCGCTTCCTTTCCGCTGTGCACCGAAGCAGACAAAGAGCTGCTCAGAGAGTCTAAAGCTCTGCGTGCGATCCAAATAGATGCGCAAAGCGCGCACCGGACACAGCAACGCCAGGGCTGGGTCTGCCTCCTCCTGGGGCAGCGCTTGCAGGTTCACCACCTGGTCTCTAAAAGGAGTGGTGGGAACCTTGGGCACATAGCCCGGTCGGGGGTCTCAGGATCACGTGAGAATAGCCCGGACCGAACTCCAGGCACGTTTCGCTGACAGAGAACGCTTGCAGGTCACCTACCCTCTCGATGGAAGTGAGCGCAGTCAGGAGGGCAGTCTTCAAGGAGAGTGCCTTAAGCCCGGCTGACTGCAAAACTCAAAGGGGGCTCTCTGTAGACCCTGAAAAACTACAGAGGTCCGATGAGGGAACAAGGCGTGGCCTGGAGGGATTCAGCCTCCTGGCGCCTCTTAGGAACCTGATGATCAGATCATGCTTCCCTAAGGACTCACCGTCGACTGCGTCATGGTGTGCTGCTATGGCAGCAACGTACACCTTCAAGGTGGAAGGGGACAGCCTCCCTTCCAACCTCTCTTGCAGGAAGGAAAGCACTGATCTGACTGCACACCTCTGGGGGTCTTCCTGATGGGAAGAACACCACTTAGCGAACAGACACCACTTAAAGGCATACAGGCGCCTCGTAGAGGGAGCCCTAGCCTGAGTGAATGTGTCTACCACCGCAGGTGGGAGACAGCTTAGGTCTTCCGCGTCCCGTCCAGGGGCCAGACATGGAGATTCCAGAGGTCTGGGCGCGGGTGCCGGATGGTGCCCCTTCCCTGAGAAAGAAGGGCCTTTCTCAGGGGAATTTGCCTGGGGGGAGCTGTCACGAGGAGCGTGAGGTCCGAGCACCACGTCTGGGCGGGCCAGTAGGGTGCTTACCAGGACGACCTTCTCCTCGTCCTCCCTGACCTTGCACAGGGTCTGTGCGAGCAGGCTCACTGGGGAAAACGCATATTTGCGAATGCCAGGGGACCAGCTTTGTGCCAGCGCGTCTATGCCGAGGAAGGCCTCGGTGAGGGCGTACCAGAGCGGGCAGTGGGAGGATTCTTGGGAGGCGAACAGGTGCACCTGTGCCTGACTGAATCGACTCCAAATCAGCTGGACCACCTGAAGGTGGAGTCTCCACTCTCCCTTGAGGGTAACCTGTTGTTACGGCGCGTCCGCCGAAGTGTTGAGGCTGCCCGGGATGTGAGTGGCTTGCAGCGACTTGGTGCTGCTAACTCCGTTGGAGGAGACGGCGGGCGAGTTATGACATACAGCGGGAGCGCAGACCGCCTTGGCGGTTGACATATGCTACCGCTGCCGTGCTGTCTGTCCGAACTAGCACGTGCTTGCCCTGGATCAACGGCCGGAACCTCCGCAGGGCGAGCAGAATTGCCAGTAACTCGAGGCAGTTGATGTGCCAACGCAGCTGCGGACCCGTCTAGAGGCCAGCAGCTGCGTGCCCGTTGCCAACAGCGCCCCAGCCCATTTTGGAGGCGTCTGTCATGACCACGACGCGCCTGGAGACCAGTTCTAGCGGAACACCTGCTCGTGGAAACGAGAGGTCGGTCCAAGGGCTGAAAAGACGGTGACAGACCGATGTAATGGCCACGCGGTGTGTCCCGTGGCGCCATGCCCGTCTCGGGACTCGAGTCTGGAGCCAGTGCTGAAGCGGCCTCATATGCATCAACCCGAGCGGGGTGGCCGCCGCCGAGGACGCCATATGCCCCAGGAGCCTCTGAAAATGTTTCAGTGGAACCGCTGTTTTCTGTTTGAACGCCTTCAAACAGGCCAGCACCGACTGGGCGCGCTCGTTCGTAAGGTGCGCCGTCAAGGAGACTGAGTCCAACTCCAAACCGAGAAAAGAGATGCTCTGAACCAGGAGGAGCTTGCTCTTTTCCCAGCTGACCCGAAGCCCTAGTCGGCTGAGGTGTGAGAGCACCAGGTCCCTGTGTGCGCATAACCCGTCTCGAGAGTGAGCTAGGATTAGCCAGTTGTCGAGATAGTTGAGAATGCGAATGCCCACCTCCCTTAACGGGGCAAGGGCAGCCTCTGCGATCTTCGTAAAGATGCGAGGAGACAGGGACAGGCCGAAAGGGAGGACTTGTACCGATACGCCTGACCCTCGAACGCAAACCGCAGGAAGGGTCTGTGTCGAGGAAGGATCGAGACGTGAAAGTACGCATCCTTCGGGTCTACCGCCGCGAACCAATCTAGATGCCGGACGCTCGCTAGAATGCGTCTTTGCGTCAGCATCTTGAACGGGAGTCTGTGTAAGGCTCGGTTCAGTACTCGCAGGTCCAAGATTGGCCGCAACCCACCACCTTTTTTCGGTACAATGAAGTAGGGGCTGTAAAACCCCCTCTTCATCTCGGCTGGAGGGACAGGTTCTATCGCGTCCTTCCGTAGGAGGGTAGCGATCTCCGCGCAAGGTAGCAGCGTTTCCATCTTTCACCAAGGTGAAGTGGACACCGCTGGACCTGGGCGGATGCCCAGCGAAGTGAATCGTGCAGCCGAGTCGGACGGTCCGGACCAGCCCTCGCGACGGACTGGAAAGCGCAAGCCATGCACCCGAGTTCCGCGCAAGGGGGACCAAAGGGACAACGTCATCGGATGTACCGGCGGGTGGGGCCTCGCGGCGGGGCGGAGCTTGAGGTGCCACACCACATCGTGGCCGTGCTGAGTCCGAGGATATCGAAGCACTTACCTGGCTCCTTGTGACCACCCCCGGAACAGCCTGGGACGGGGGAGGAAGAGGCCTGTCCTCATGACCCGTGGAGACTGTCACATCGGGGGCGGATTTGTGCCACAGCTGGGCGCTCAGGGCGGGAGACCGCCGCTGGAGCGCCAACCTGCCAAATGGAGTGGTGGACGGTGGTCGTGATGCCAGCCGTACACACCGAATATGTGACCCAGGGAACAAGGAAACCACTCTTGCGGAGCTCTTGAGTACTGCAGCCACTTGGGCATGCAGCGCAATTAAATGCAAAAGGTAACAAAAAGAAGATCTGCTTACCAGCTCCAGAGCAGCGGGTTTCGTTGTCCCTGGGTCGCCCGTCTCAGGGGTGCTTCGAAGCCCTCCGTGGGTTCTTCGGTGCCGGCTGTGAGATGGGTGGCGTCGGCTTCCTGCGGTGGGCTCCACGCCGGGGCCGGGCCGGAGGGGCGGGCTGCGGCGGAGCCGGTGCAGTCACCGCAGGGGGACGCCCTCGGCGATGAGTAGATGGGGGGATCTTGAGCCACGCCGGGGCAGGACAAGCCGGCTAGCATCCATCTACTGCTCTACCATCGAGAACTGCTGGGCAAAGTCCTCGACAGTGTCGCCGAATAGGCCCGCCTGGAAAATGGGGGCAGCAAGGAATCGTGTCCTGTCGGCCTCACCCATCTCGACCAGGTTGAGCCAAAGGTGGCGCTCCTGGACCACTAGTGTGGCCATCGTCCGCCCGGGAGACCGCGCCGTGACCTCCGTCGCTCGGAGAGCGAGGTTGGTCGCCGAGCGCAGTTCCTGCATCAATCCCGGGGCGGAACTACCCTCGTGCAGTTCCTTTAGCGCCTTGGCGGACTTGCAGGAGAGCCATGGCGTGCAGGGCGGAGGCGGCTTGTCCAGCAGCACCGTAGGCTTTGACCCTCAGAGACGACGTAAACCTACAGGCCTTGGACGGGGGCTTTGGGCACCCACGCCAGGTGGCGGCGCTCTGCGGGCATAGGTGCACCGCGAGCGCCTTTATCCACCGGGGGATTGCCGAATAACCCTTGGCCGCCCCACCATCGAGGGTAGTGAGAGCGGGGAAGCTGAAAAGATCGGGACCGGGCAGTAAAAGGTGCCTCCCGCGATCTTGTCAGCTCTTCATGCACTTCCGGGAAGAAAGGAACGGGGCGGGGCGTGGCTTTGAGCGGCGCCGCGAGCCCAGGAACCAATCACAGAGCCGCGAGGGTTCAGGGAAGAGCGGTGAAATCCACTCTAACCGACGCTCGCGGCTGTCCGGGAAAGCATGTCGTCACCTCCGCGTCAGCCAGTGACTGGGCGATCGACCCCGAAGGGAGGAGCCCAGCCGAGGCTTCCGACTGGACGAGCCCGCTCTCCGATGCTGTGCTCGAGAGCTCATCACTTTCGCGGGCTCCGAATAAGAGGTCGAACTCGCCGTGAGACGAGCCGGCGGACTCACCCGGAAGCCCGATCGGGGCAGACGAGCGTGCTGGGGAATGGGAGTTCCGCGGGGGGATACCCGGCGGAGGCGGTCCCATTGGGGTCCCCAAATCGCCCCCAGTGCTAGCCGCGCTGGCCTCAAACCCGTGGGTAAAAGGACCGAGGCGGGAGCCTCTGGGGTGGCTCGCTTCCTTACGAAGGCGAGCCGCGACCGCAACGTTGCCATGGACACATTCTCGCAATGAGAATGTGACCATCCACGAACGCTGTCTCCGCGTGAGCAGTGCCCAGACACGAAAGACAGTGATCGTGACCGTTAGAAGGCGAGAGATAACGAGCACAACCAGGAATAAAACACAATCGGAAAAGCATCTTTAAAAAGACGCGTCTTTAAAAAGACGTTCCGTGTGTGCGCTCTTTTAGAGAAATATATACTCTTTTAGAGGAGAAAAATGCTCTTTCAGAAAATATACTCTCTAGTTTTTCTGCCGAAGCGCCCAGGGGCGTTCTCTGCAGTGCACCAGTGCAGAGGAGGGAGAAGCCGCTGAAATGCGCCGTCAGATCCAGCAGGTGAATGAACAGTAGTATTCAGCTCAATGAGCATGACCGTTCGGCTCCGAAGAGAAAATCTGAATGAGCGGTTGCATACCAGCTCCTTTTATACCCGTATGTTCGGGGGAGTGGCATGCAAATACCACTCGCCAATTTTCATTGGCCTTTTATCAAAGACCAGAGGTGTCTCGGGCTCCCAAGAGTGACCCCTAGTGTCACTACATCGACACCAACGTCGAGTGAGTGACAGATAGGGAACTATCATTTGACTTCAGAAGACAGAAAACAAGCCAAATACTTTTACAATACCTTTATGGTGCTTTTTTTTGTCCTTTTAGGGGCATCCACTTGGACACAACTGCAAACTGGAGCAAAGCAATACATGTGATTTCTTGGTGCCTTTCTATAAAATGAAAAAGCACACAACACGTGTTTATTGAAGGCACTTGTATTAGCATAATACAATTAGCATGATGATGTGTTGCTCACATGAAGCATTAAATAAGGACACTGAATAAAACATCCCTCCCGCTTGTAGTTACATACACTCAATAAAGCATTTTATATAACGAATAATCACATTAGCAAAACACGCATTAATAAAAAAAAAAAAAAGAAAAGAAAAAGGGCCTAAATAGCAAACAACTACAAACTAGAAATAATCTAAAGCTAAAAATAAAACAATGCAAAATGTAGACACTTCTAAAGTTGTTAATTAACAGAGGATTTCACAAAAATGTGTAAACTATACTTCTGGAATTTACAAAGTAGAATATTCGTTTTGTTTGAGCATCAAACTCGAAAGGAGGGGAAGCTAAACAAGACTAATGTGACTAATGAAGGTGTCTGATAATTAAGATTGAATTTCTTTTTTATCATCTCATCAAGGTTCCTGTAATCACAGTCTCAAGACGATCTTATCCACTGTCATTACGCGCTCTGTGGTGCATGAACAATTGAAATGTATCCTTACCGATTCACCGTTGTAATGGTCTGTAGGTCACAGACCCGTGTTTTGCCCCATGACCAGGCCCGGACCGGACCGTTTTATGTTTTCTGTGTTGATTTTGGGGGGAAATTAGCATGGCTCAAATTGGTGGCTAAAATTATTATTTTCCCATAAGCTCTGCAGCTCTTGTGAAAATTCCAGACAGTTTTCCTGGGAAAAAGAATTGGGTTTAGAGAGTGATGCAGACATTTGGGAAGAATGCCTTGAGAATACACATGTCGGTTCAATTAATGAAAGGCACAATTTGATTCGGTTCAAAACTGTGCACATCTAAAGTGAAGCTACACAACATTTTTTCTAGATGACTCTCCACTCTGCAGCAAATGTAAGTTAGCAAAGGGAACTCTAATGCACTTACTCTGGTTGTGCACTAAATTACAAGATTAATGGAAAAGTATATTTGACTGTTTTTCTAAGGCATTCAAAAATAATCTTGAAACTTGTCCACTCACAGTTATACTTGGCATATCCAGCAAATTATGGATGACAAGCTAAATTTTTAGTTAAGGTTTTAAATTTTAGGTTTTGCAAATGTGGAAAATGGAGTTAGTGCTAAAGTTTGAAGTGTGGGCTAAAGATCCTGTAAACATACTGGCATTGGAGAGGGTGAGATACATTAACAATGACAAACCAAGGGTATTTGACAAAGCCGGGGGACATCTTGAAATACCAAATGAACTGTATTCCTGGCTAGTTGACCCCTGGCCAGGGATGGATTACCGACCGGTGCCCAGGGGTCCTTGACAGCCCCGGTGGGGGGGGGGCGCCCTGGGCTTTAAGTTTGCACGATCCAGTTTGGCGATCCCCCTCTCGAAAACCCAACAACAATGAAAACGAAACCCGCTCAACCACTTTTGGGCCAGTTGCTATGTAAAAAAAATGGTGGGAGGGGAGGGGGTGCTTGGAGATAATTGGCCCCGGGGCCTTTGCAAGTCATAATCCGTCCCTGCTCCTGGCGCTGACGAATTTCTGCATAATTTGTGACTATCTGTGATTATTGCTAATGTAATTAATACTGTGTCTAAATCATTATTGGCTGGCTGAAAATATTCATAATTCGGCTGGCCTCCTCTCAGACTTGAATGATTTAAAGTTTACGGAATGATTGAAAATCCAGCGGAGCAAGAGATCTCATGGAAGTTTGAATTCCATATTAGTCTGAACCGGGGTTCACACACCAGTAAGTAGGAGACCATTTTTGGATCCAACAGCTCTAATAAGCTGTCCTAGTATGAGCTCAGGCTTGTTTAATTGTGGTTGTATCACATGCTTCAGCATAACAGTGTAAAAATATGACACTGCTCCTTGATGTAAAGGATTAGACTTATTCATTTCTTCAAGTGCATCATGTTGACAAATCACACCAAAATTTAACAACTGTTTCCTCAAGAAATCCCTAACTTGTAAGTATCTGAAGAAACCAATCTTAATTGTTCAAATGAGGCAAATGTCCCATCTATACACATGTCTTTTATGTTTTGAATGCCATTCTCCTTCCACTGTGTAAAAGCTAAGTCAATCAAACCAGGAGGAAAAGCGTGATTCTGGCATATAGGGCTGTCTAGGTACATGCCGGGGGCTTTTATATAGTTCCCATATTTTTATGCATTATTTATAACAAAGTGAGATTTATTCATTTCAATTCTATCAAATTTCATCAAATTGAATTGAGTGATCTTTAAAAAAATTAAACAGATAAAGCTTAAATGTAAGTTTTATTCATTTAATTTTGTTAAAGTTTACTCAGTTCAATTTGATGGAATTTTGTTATGAAATCTAAATGAATAAATCTTAAGAATAGGCTAAATATTTGTTTTAAGTATACAGTATATTAGTATTTACAACAATTTATGCATATAAGTCATACATAAATAATATATAATATAAACTTAAACCATAGTAAAATTATTTCAAATCTTCACTTATGATACTATATTTTTTAAAAAGATAACGAGGCACGTTTCTCTTTCATTGTTTTTCTGGTTCATCCCTTCCATTGGTCTCCAAATATTATCTACAGTCTAGAAATATGACTCGAATATGATTCATCTAAATGATGGGCGATCCAAAACCCCTTATGAGTGAAATGAGTCGTGATTTTAAACATCAATTAGGATTATAATTAGGCACTGATGTGATTAATTGCACAGAAAGCAAGGAGCCAGTGATCTTCATAATGAACTGCCAGACACAAAACCAGCCATTTACTATTGAGAATAACATCTAAGGTCATAAATTGGGCAAATCGATTAATGTTTTAAGCATTTGTTTTTTAGCGATTAAGCTTTTGAGTCGGTGTGATGCAAGGTAAGCTACCATAATGCTGCACGGTTACTCAAACAGTACACTTAATGATAATCAGATGATGTGTTTCATGAATAACTAACAGTACCCTACTCTTACTAGCCAGTGCATATAGCGAAAAAACTGAGACGAAGCACACATACAATTGCTCAAAGTCTCACTATAGGCTCAGTATTCTACAGGAAATTGCAGCGTTTATTTTAGCCCAAATCTCAGATGCGTCTACAACACTGTACGCAAGACACGCTCACATCTCAATTAGATTTACAAGGACCCATTTGCACCGCAACAAGCCCTTGAGCGACCTAATCTAGGAAGCTATACTTTCCCCAAACAAACTTCCACTCCTGTGCGTTGAAGAACACGCCACATGGAGTTTTAAATGCACAATCGCAGTATCGCAAAGGATTATGTATGATCCATCAGGGAGCACCGAGAATCCCCTAGACGTCCCGGAGCGCTCATGTACGGGCCTACCGCAATGGCGGAGCGCTCGTCAGAGAGAATGAGAACGGCCCAAACCTGGTCCCATAGAGACCACTTATCCAACAGGTCTGTGTTCATCAGGGCTCGGGCAAGTTTTGATTAGCTAAGCACGCGGCCGAGTGTGCTTCCGTTGCCTCCAACAAGACTTTAGTCACCACACAGAGGTAAACTGGATAGCAAAAATGTAGGCCACACTTTAGAGAGAGCTATGGTAGTGTGTCTCTGAACTCAAGGAGGTTTGCTATGGTATGATAACCTCTGCACTCTCTAAAGCCTGAGTGCACGATACCATTTTGTCTATGATTTCTTTCATGTAGGGCAACATTTGCAAAATACTGGCTATTTGTGAATGAAAATGTGAATAAATATAAATAATGCACTACTTTTGTCATTACATTTATTTTGAATGCATTAAGTAACTTGTTCGATCTAAATCAGCTGTTTGCATGTTGAATATATCAAATGTTATTATCTACTGTATTTGAACCAAATATTGACGCATTAGAGATGCATAATGCATGTCTGATGGTAGTTTTCGTTTTTGTATGCCACATTTCTTGCTTAAGAAGTGTGTTAAGCATGTGTGGATGTGCATTTATCAACGTTATCAGTATGACTAAATCATACAAGCCTATCGAAGCAAGTGAAAACTGCTTTTGTCGATTGTTTAAGAAATTACATGTTGTATATCCCTTCATTTATGACTTTTATTAACATAAACATTATGACATAATAAAATGCTTAAGTTTACATTTACATTTACATTTATGCATTTGGCAGACGCTTTTATCCAAAGTGACTTACAGTGCCCTTATTACAGGGACAATCCCCCTGGAGCAACCTGGAGTTAAGTGCCTTGCTCAAGGACACAATGGTGGTGACTGTGGGGATTGAACCAGCTATGGTAAGTTCATAAGCACCACTCAAAGCTGCTTAAAGGGATAGTTCACCCAAAACTGAAAATTTACCTTTTTTGAGCTTCAAAGTTCTGGTCACCATTCACTTGCATTGTATGGACCTACAGAGCTGAATTATTCTTCTAAAAAATCTTCATTTGTGGTTTGCAGAAGAAAGAAAGCCACACATATCTGGGATGGCATGAGGGTGAGTAAATGATGAGAGCATTTTAATTTTTTGGTGAACTATCACTTTAAGTAAGTATAATGTAGATAATTCTATAGATACAGGAACTTAATGTTTTTCACTTTTGCGAAAATGAGGGACTTTCACAGCAGTATGTCTTATTAAAAGATATCAAACAATCTACAGCCCTCTCGCGCTTCGGGAACCATTGGAAATATAATTCCGTTTCACACTGCTTATGTGATCGGTGAACTGTATCGACACAGAGGAGCGGTTCAATTATCTTTCAAAGTGATTCCTCAGACACGACAGATATTTACATATCAGAAGAGCATCTATATCGTCAAAGCTGGCATCCTCCTCCCACTGTTTGTTTGCCCTCATCTGCTGTCAAGTGTACTCATGATGGCACGTAAATCCCTAATGGTCCCAAATCCCTCACTACTCAGGTGTACACACACATCCCCATCCAACCCTACAGTAGGTGGCGCTATAATACCCTTTCACACTTTTTCCTTTTAGCTCATATCAAGCCAAATAAAACGTATATCTCTGATTTCATTTACATATATATATATATTTCGCCATCATGATTTTTCTAAAAACCTACTTTTTCTAACTCCTCCCAGACCGTTAATCCGATTTACCAAAAATGTTGTGTGTATCCTCTAGGGACCCTCAATACGAAAACATATCAAAAGAAATTTGATTCATCAAATCGTTCAAGAGAAAGAGGTCAATAAGTGAATTGTGTCACGGCCAAAAACATTATTGGCTTAAATCTTTATGTTTACAAATAAAAATTCTGAGTGTGTGTAGATGATACTTGCAAAAACATTTGTAAATCAGACAAACATTCAAGGAGCGGTTTGAAAAAAGTAATTCATTTCTGAAAACTCACAATAGCAGATGGAATACCAACAAAATTATTAGAGTACTTAGTAATGAAATTACTTTGCCCCTGACGGATCTGTTCCTTCAAATTTGGTAATTATGGTAATTTTCTCCACTGTTTCAGCCCCAATAATTTCCGCTTGAGGATATATTTTAATTTGTCTACAAACAATGTCCAACAGAGTATACAGTACATGCATCATAGGATAATTCTGTCATTTATAATAATTACATTCAATTAATTATTTTCCTTGACAGCATAATGTGATGGAAATGACATTTTAAACACATTTGAAATGAAATGGCAGATGTCTTACTAAAGCTAATTGAATAGCTAGCATTTTGTATGTACACACAATAACATGATATTTACACACTTTTGGCATAATTTCACAACATTATTTGATTGGAAATTATGCTCAGTAAAAATACTGTGATATTTGCCTTGATTTTTCTGCATGCTCTTCACGGACACTGTTGTCTCCTTGGTAAACACGTACAGTAACTGCTGGAACAAAACATTATTAGAGGAAAAATAATTATTAGTTAGTATGTTTATTTCACCTTTGTTTAAATTATCATAGTTTTAAAATTTGTATTCATATTTTTATAATGGACTTTCATATTTAAGACGCAAGTAAAGATGCTGACAACCACTCCTGGAGTTGCAAGTTCAAATCGTGACTCCAGTCAGGCTTCCTAAGCAACAAATTGGCCCGGTTGCTAGGGAGGGTAGAGTCACGTTGGGTTAACCTCCTCGTAGACGTTATAATGTGGTTCTCGCTCTCGGTGGGGCGCGTGGTGAGTTGTGCATGGGTGCCACGGAGAATAGTGTGGGCCTCCACACGCGCTAGGTCTCCGCGGTAACGCGCTCAACAAGCCACATGATAAGATGCACGAATTGACGGTCTCAGACACGGAGGTAACTGAGATTCATCCTCCACCACCCGGATTGAGGCGAGTCACTACGCCACCACGAGGATTTAGAGCACATTGGAAATTGTGGCGAAAAGGGGAGAAATTACAAAAAAAAACAAGAAAAGAAAAAAGACTGAAAGTCTGCGACTGGAACAAGGGTAAAACAATTATATCATCATATATTTATATAAGGAATTTGAACAATAGCAAAAATAAATGATGAAGGCATGCTAAAAAGTTTCCAATTCAGTTTTAATCTGACCTTTATATAACAAAAATAAAAAGCTGAAATATGCTTGTTTTTATAAAAATCAACCCCTGGGACAAAGATCTGCCCGTACTTGAATCAGGAACCTTAAGTGGAATGAGATGGTGAATTTGGTCTTTAATGATGTTTCTGCCTTGTATGATACCTTAAACCCATCCATAAATATTACAGTACATGGCCTTAATAATTTAATCAAATTCGAGTACAAGTTTTGCCCTTTTCTCCTTGCCAGACCTCTAAATCTAAATGATCTGTTTCATCTCTGGAATGTTCCTGTGCTTGGGGAGCCCATTTACTTTAATTATCATTTAATTTCATAGTAATTTAACGGGAAGGTCTTATCCGAGATGATCTCCTTATGAAACCTTCGGGCCTGCGTACATGTACTCATGCCGAACACAGGCGGTTGAGGGTGGCTGTGATTCATCAAGGAGGCTGAGCGGTCGTGCTGACAGGCTCCAGCTATGTATATAGGGTGCCTAGGGGCGTCGCAAGGACCTGAACTGAGGGAGCTGTAGCCCTGAATCATTGGTCTGTTTGTTTGAGCATCCTGAACAGACGGACACTGCAACATTAGCTCAACCAATGGGATGAGTTTTGGGCGGGACTACCTATTGGTCTGACCAATGGTAGCTTGGAGAAGCGATCCAGAAACCTGCTTGAAAACAATGAATGACCTCAATTTTTTTCCCTATAATTATTGTACTGGCACTGTGTTATGTTTTAATGCTTAATTAAATAAATTAATGACACTTTTATAAATGGAGTAGGTAGGCCTGTTAATGTATCAACATGTTAGGCTTAATAATTAGTCAAATTAGTAAAATAATTACCAAAGTAAAATTTGATGAAATAATCTTGTATTTATAATTATTTTCCAAAATATACTACAGACAAAAATATAAATGGTGGGATAATTTTCACTATACCGTAAAAATGCAATAAAATAAAATAAAAATACCCCATTTTAGCTTGCATTGACTGGTTCAAAATTGAAATTGTAGATTAAAAATAGTAATAATGCGTAATGTATTGTGTTGAAAAGAAGAATGCACAACAGTAAGAATATGTGCTTTGTAATTATTAAGAATACAGGGAGGTTTGATTCATAATAAAAAAAGGAAAAATAATACCGTTGTTCTGTTAAGTATTGAGCCAATATGAAAAAAGGATAATATCATGTCTGACTTTATTCAAACTAACACAAACAGACGATAAGTAGACTGCTTATTATGCGTAATAGATTTGCATATCATCACGGGAACATTTACTATACCAATAATTGAAATATAAATAAAATCTGTCATTTGTGTATACAGGTAGATAATTCTGATCTTTAAAACAAGCAGGCTCCCAGATTAAAAAACGTAATGGCGTGTAACACGTTAAGGACAAATAATGATCATGAGTAAAGGTGCAATACAGTATCGCCTACATTTCCAAGATTATTCTCCAAATATTCCTCAATATGCATAATATATCATAACTGGGGAAGAAAAGAAAAACTGTTAACTTATCTTGCTTATATAAACATGCACAATCATGAACAAAGAGGAAGAAATACTAACGTAACTTTCTTAATTTAAAGTGTGCTTTTGTTTGCGCCCCGCATCTGTTGCAAGGGTCCATATGTAATCTGAGACAGCCTCTATAACACATTGGGTGTCATTACAGTCATTATAATTCATTATTAAATTCCGAAATCAATGTGAAAAATTTCAATATAATATTGATGCATTTTTACACCCCTACATTCAATTAAGCTTAATTTCATTGGGGTGTGCAAGCTTTCATTTTAGGTGGCATTTGCACACCCTGGAACACCCGTGACTACGCCACTGCTCCATCGGAGGCGCACCTCATCAAAAGCGCAGGGGTTCGAGCCCTTAAAGCCACCCCCTCTGCACATGCCTAACGCCAGTGGTGCAGAAACTACACACTCCACACTTTTAAACCTGTTAAAAACATATATAGAGTACTGTGCAAAAGTTTAAGGCACTTGTGAAAAATGTTGCATAGTGAGGAGATCTTCAAAAATAATAACATAAATAGTTTTCATTTATCACTTAATGTCATGCAAAGTCCAGTAAACATAAAAAGCTAAATCAGTATTCGGTGTGACCACCTTTGCCTTTAAAACAGCACCAATACTCCTAGATACACCTGGACACAGTTTTCCTTGGTTGTTGGCAGATAGGATGTTCAAGCTTCTTGAAGAATTCACCACAGTTCTTCTATCTATTTAGGCTGTCTCAATAGCTTCTGTCTCTTTATGTAATCTCAGACTGACACAATGTTCAGTGGGGGGCTCTGTGAGGGCCATGACATCTGTTGCAGGGCTCCCTGTTCTTCTATTCTAATCTTTTCTATTTGCAAAAGTAATGTTTGTGAGTCTAACATTTATATTTCCTATTGACACACTAAAGCTGAAGATATAAATGACCATCTGAAGACAAATGCTTTTGTGAAACATCTTATGTGCCTAAGACTTTTGCACAGCACTGTATATAGTGGATGAACAGCTAGTAATTTCAATATACCACAAATGAAATGGCACGAATCCATTTTCTAAAATTCACTAAATGATTTAAATGTTTAAATGATTCCCTCCAACAAACACTGTAAAAAAATTAAATTGCAATACAAAGGCAAGAGATAAGAGGGTCCCTCTGGTCCAGATAATTGTGATTTGAACGAACAGTTCCCAATTGGATAGACAAACGGCTGTTAACTCCATTCAAAACGAGTAACATCAGACAACAAAGTACTTCCTAAGCAGTCGGGTGTCATGGGAGACGGATCAAACGAATCTGAAGGTAAATCTTTCACTTCTAAGCGGTTCAATAATGCGATCTCTCTCGTTCAATAATGTACTCTCAGGGGGGCTTCTCAGGCACACTGTTGCATTCAGATTGGGTAATGTCTTCTTAACTATATTCAATAATGTAAATGTACTAAATGGGCCCTTTAGAATGGGTGTCAGGCAACTCTGACGTTAAAATCATAACTGACCTCCTGTGGTCAGGCTCTATGTTTAGCAGCATCATGAATTTTGCATTATGTTGAATGGCTCTCAATGATATTGACCAACTGTGAGTGTAATTTGTCAGTACAGTGGATGTGAACATACATCAGTCGGATTGAACCAGTGATCCGTCTTATCTGCGGGGGTTCTGATGGAGCAACGCAGGTGTCAGACTGACCAGACGACAAATTTGGTTAAGACAGAGTTAATGGGGTGCTGAAGACAGATGAATACCGAATATTGAATAGACATGACCTTTGATAGAGCAATGGAAATTCCCTTCAATAAAAATAAATATAATTGTTAGGGCCATCAATTGAACACATTCATTTAATGCAAGTAATAATAAACAATTATTAAAAGCATTTTAAAGCCCCTGACGCATGTGTAAATTCCATAATACCCATTTTCATACCATCTGAGCATTTTTTCTACTCTACTACTTTCTACTACAGGCAATGTGCCTCACCAAACCACACTGACCAAGAACAGGCTGTGCAGAATGAGTAAGGGGCCGTTCACACAGAAAACATTTTTGCATTCAAACACTGCTAGATGGAAAGCAACAGAATGACAGAATGTAGAGGTCATGAGACATGTTTTTACAAGTTGATCTATTTTTAACTTGATATGCAGCTTTAAAACAGCTATGCTAATGGCGGAACACTCAAGGCATTAACAGCATGAGATGCAAAGCAACAGCCAAAGACATCCGTCCAAATGTTTATGACTATAGCGATGATGAATTTAAAGACGCAACTTTTTTGGAAGGGTTTTACCATGCAAACTCACTAACAGTTACAGTAAAGCATTGCACACTGTCAGCATGCTAAATAAAGCACCAACACTTAAAAGAAATATTAGAAAACTAGTCAACCTCATCCAACAACCAACCAATCCATGAGTCGACCGTGCCGGTGCAATAGGGGTGGGCTACTGGAGCTTGAGCCCAGAATGTTTTATCATCTCGTAGGTTTGTCTAAAGTACCAGTAGTTTAGTATCAAGTCGATACCAAACTGAAAATATATTTTAATATATAAATTAAATATATAAAAGTAAAGTCTTTTTACAGCATCATTAATACCAAATTTCGACTCTGGGTGTCTGGCTGTCTGGCCATTGCAAACATGCATTAAGATATTTAGATATATAACCCTAAAAACAAAGAGTAATATACAGATGTGGTCAAGGAAGACTAGACATTTGCGTTTCTTTTCTTTTTTTTTTCTTCTTTTTTTGCTTTACAAACCCCTTTTATGAAAGCATGATGCCATGAACGTCACAAACTTCGGCAAATACAGCAAAAAATAAGTAAATAAATACAATTCTCATAAGCCCATTTATAGCCTGCTAACTTCTAAACTAACTTAAAAACACATGATCTGGAGGCCTGGGTAGTTCAGTGGTAAAGACGCTGACTACCACCCCTGGAGTTTGCTAGTTCGAATCCCAGGGCGTGCTGAATGACTCCAGCCAGGTCTCCTAAGCAACCAAATTGGCCCGGTTGCCAGGGAGGGTAGAGTCACATGGGGTAACCTCCTCGTGATCGCCATAATGTGGTATAGCGTGGATGCCACGGTGGATGGCGTGAAGCCTCCACACGCGCTATGTCTCCGTGGCAACGCGCTCAACAAGCCACGTGATAAGATGCGCGGGTTGACGATCTCAGACGCGGAGGCAACTGGGACTCGTCCTCCGCCACCTGGACTGAGGTGAATCACTACATGGCCACGAGGACTTAAAAGCACATTGGGAATTGGCCATTCCAAATTGGGAGAAAAAGGGAAAAAAATCCAAAACACATGTCAATTTTACACAATGATCATATATTACTAAATTAAGACACTTACATTATCAGTGGACCTCAGGAAAGATAATAAAACTAAAAAGAGCATTTCATGACCCCTTTAAAAACCTTGTCTGATTACGACACCATTTCACTCGCTTATGGCGCCCCCCCAATGGACATTTCACTAGGGAATATATAATATTTCATCAATGGCCCCATACTATGGATCCACTGACTCTAAAACCGCCCCTGATTGTGACCCTTCCCTAGCAAGTCTTGGATAAAAGGAACCGCTAAATGAAAAGCACAATTGATCTAATCACCCATAATTAGTCTTGATGCTCTTGTAATAAAAATATTTAGTCAATCAGATGCAGACGCATTATGCCAGAGGCCGCACAAAAGGAAACCTATGACAGCCCACCTGTCCGCCCGTCTGAGGGGTTGTGGTGGTCTCCAAGACACAGCCTCGCCCTGACAGTCGGGAATCTGGGTGAGCTCAGAGGACTAACGATCTGGAAACCATCAAACAGCAGACATCCATTCTGTCTGGCACAGAGATGTGTAGTATACTTCGTTACTGTACTTAAGTATAGTTTTTCAATATTTGTACTTTACTTGAGTATAAATATTTCTTTGGACTTTTACTTCACTACATTTTGAAGAGAAAATTCATACTTTTACTCCGATAAATTTCTCCAGACCCTTTCGTTACTTTTGCGACTGAACACCACAAAAAATATCAAGCTGTACGTGCAAAAATGCATACAGATCGGTGATAGTGATGTGTGATTCGTGAAAGAATCATTTGAGTCTAATCTTTTACATTTGATTCTTTTGAATCATTCTGAATTCTGAATTACTCGTTTTGCAAATCACGAATCTGAATCAAAATCACAAGCGAAGTGCGCACCAGATAAGGTGTGTTGCATCTTCTCTGTCTCCCCTTGGCAAGACAAGAAACTGCTCATGTAAGTTTACATTTGTTTTTTGACTAATTAATGTGATAACTTTAGGCTTAAACATTACGAAAGCTATGAATAATGATGAAGTTATGTGTTTTCAGTCTCCCGCCTTTCCAGGAAACCTGTTCATATAAAAGTCAATCAAACACGTTTACCTTTTACACCAAGGTGCGATGCATATGAATAATTACGAATAAATCGCTCATAAAAATGTCTATCAATATTTATTTTATAAACTAAGGTGTTCTGGGTGGTTGCTTAAGTGTTCTATTTTCTTTTAGCACATTGATGCGCATGTAGTGTATGTGTTCACTAGGGTTTTCTGGGTGGTTGCTGGGGCATGCAATGCAGTTGTCAAGGTGATCTGATGTGTTTTAGCACATTGCTACAGTATGTGGTTGCCAGGTTGTTACTATTGCTGCATTCATTTGCTATTGGAATTATCCTCCTTCCCACTTCTGAAGTGGTAATTATGAGTACGTCGTGTTCAAGTGCTTTGTTGTCAGAAAGAACAGAAGACATGGATGACGCCAGGTTCATTTCATACATATATCTTGAAGGACCAAAACGGTAAGCGCTAATGATTAACTGTATTTAGAAAAATGAATAAAGGGGTCTGGGTAGCTCAGTGAGTACCGACGCTGACTGCCACCCCTGGAGTCGCGAGTTCGAATCCAGGGTGTGCTGACTCCAGCCAAGTCTCCTAAGCAACCAAATTGGCCCGGTTGCTAGGGAAGGTAGAGTCACATGGGGTAACCTCCTCATGGTTACGATTAGGGGTTCTAGCTCTCAATGGGGCGTGTGGTAAGTTGTGCATGGATCACGGAGAGCAGCATGAGCCTCCACATGCTGTGAGTCTCCACAGTATCATGCACAATGAGTCACGTGATAAGATGCGTGGATTGACGGTCTCAGAAGCGGAGGCAACTGAGACTTGTCCTATGCCACCTGGATTGAAGAGCGTAACCGCGCCACCATGAGGACCTACTAAGTAGTGGGAACTGGGCATTCCAAATTGGGAGAAAAGGGTATAAATAAAAAGAAAAAAAAGAAAAATGAATAAAGCCTGTCATTCACTACAGAAACCATAGTCTCCTCCATCATGTTGAAAGTTTACGACTCCTCCCATCTCAGCAACTAGGGTATCATCTAGAATTACGAGTTTCCCACTTGAACTTCCGACTTCGCCGGGTCATTCGTGTGCTCGGAACTCGTAATTACGATATTTCCGAGTCCACTTGAAGGGCACATATACTGTTGCTAAGTTGTTTTCTGTGTTTGTAGAACATTGCTATGCTGTTGCTAGCATGTCTAGGTGGTTGTCAGGTTGTTGCTTTGCTGCTAAGTTGTTTTAACTGTGTTTTTAGCACAATGCTATGCAGTTGCCAGGGTGTTCTGGGTGGTTGCTTATTGGCCCAAATGAAAAGAGCCAGGTCTCCATTCTGGTCAATAAATATGACTCAGCTCCCTCCTTCAATGTTACAGTTTGTTATGGACTGTTTATATATATATATATATATATATATATATTTGTTTTTTTGTTTGTTTTTTTTTTTTCCAACCAAATGTCTGATCCATCTATGTTTAACACAACCAATATAAACACTATTTCAGTTATGTTGTGGTTTAAACTGTGTTCAGGTCCTCTTGGGAAGTTCGTATTTACAAGTTCAGAAGTTGTAAATTAGATGTAATGAGTGTTCAAGTGATTTTTGTTGGACAGAATGGGCACGTTTTGCAATTTGTCATCTTTTTCACTTTCTAAAAAAGCAGGAAGCTTTTTTAGCACCAATGCAATGACACGTACTTGTATTCACATACAAACTTCATATTAGGTGTGTCTTATTTGATCATTCTTGTGTGGCCACATATACTGATGGGAAAAGTTATTTTGTTGCACAAGACTGTCACCTCATATAAACTAGAAAATTATTTTCTGGCAAGCTTTATTCTTCATCAATAGGACAAAAAATGCATTCAATCTAAACTGCACAGTCACCAGTTTGCTTGATTCTTGCCATGCTTCTTAAATTGTCATGCCACCATCTCAGGAAATCGGCATTCCAAGACAATCTCACTGGATTTACGACTTTGTGGTGGTGTTCATATTCACTAATCTCATATACATGAGCATTCTGACCTGACTTGAATGCTTCATTAAAGGGATAGTTCACCCTTTCTCACTTATCCCATCCCAGATATGTATGACTTTCTTTGTTCTACAGAACACACACAAAAACATTTTTTTAGAAGAATATATCTGTTCTGTAGGTCTTTTCAGTGTAAGTGAATGGTGGCCAGACATTTAAAGCTCTGAAAAGCAAATTAAGGGTGCATTCAAGTAATCCATTAGACTCCAGTGGTTTAATCAATGTCTTCTGAAGCAATCCAATTGATTTGGGGTAAGAACAGACCAAAATATAATTCCTTATTCACTGTACATCTTGACAGCAGTCTCCTTGGCAATTATGATTTCAAGCTCGATTACACTACCTAGTGTACTTGGATTAAACCACTGGAGTCGTATGGATTACTTTAATGTTGCCTTTATCTCCGTTTTGGAGCTCCAAAGTTCTGGTCACCATTCACTTGCATTGTATGAACCTACAGAGCTGAAATATAAATTTCTTTGTTTGTGTTCTGCAGAAGGAAAAAGTCATAAACATCTAGAATGGCTTGAGAGTGAGTAACTGATGAGTCCCGCCAATCAAATAAGTTGCCATGGGTTTAATTAAAGCTGTTCAGTAATTTATGTGATTTACTTGTACTTTTAATACATAAATATATTTAAAATCAGTTATTTTAATACTTTTACTTAAGTATTTTTCTCATGATCTACTTTTACTTTTACTTGAGTCAATTTTCATGAAGGTATCTTTACTTTTACTTAAGTATGACAAATGGATACTGTGATGAGGAGGAGGGTGGGGCTGGGCGCTGAATCGGCTGATCAGCAGGAGAGCAAGATAAAGGGGAGCCGGAGGTGCCAATTCGAGCGAGAGAGAGAGACGCAGCCGCGTTGCATGTGTGTCTGTGGTTGTTTTATGTTGAGTTTTGCATTAAAAGTTTATGTTTACTGTTCAGCTGGTTCCCCCCTCCTCCTTGCCCATCCTTTAACTGTTACAGTGGTGCCGAAACCCGGGAGGGAGGAGGGATGCGCTATCACGGAGTCCTCGCCACTGCCATCCGCCAGGGTGGAGGAACCGCTGCTGTCCACCGGGGGAGGAGCGAGCTGGCATCCGCCAGAGGGCGGAGGAGTGGTTGAGGACTGGGCAACAGCACGTCCGGCAGCTGGCTAACAAGTTCTTCTCTCTCTCTCCTCTTTCTCTGTGTGTTTCCGCTTGCCCTTTTCCTTTCCCCACACCTCCCCTCATCTCTCCCCCAGGTTCACAAGACCACCGGCTGACAGAACGCTGGAAGGGGGGGGGGGGGGTTGGTCAGACCTGTGGCGCCCCGGCCTGAATCTGCCGGGGGAGGAGTGTGACGAGAAGGAGGGCATGACCTGGCCGTGTATGATACACGGCTGGCGTTGAATCAGCTGATCAGTGGAAGAGTGAGATAAAGGGGAGCCAGAGGCGCCAGATCGAGAGAGAGAGAGAGAGACGCACGCTGCCGCGTTGAATGTGTGTCTGTGGTTGTTTTATGTTGAGTTTTGCATTAAAACTTTACATTTACTGTTCAGCCGGTTCCCGCCACCTCCTTGCCCGTCCTTTAATTGTTACAGATACTTTATACAACACTGGTCTGGTACAGATCTGAATCCTTCTCTGTAGTGGGAATGCTGTGGCTCAAAGTAATTACATCAGAGCAGTCTGCCAGAGAAACATCTAGTGGGTAGTGTTTTATATTCAGTTGCATGTTTAGTACAGGAGCAATGTTTGGATGCACAATGCTTGACTTCCACAGCACAGGGGTAAACTGGGTATTATGCCTGAATGCTGTGCAGACGATGCCTTGTTTTACAAAAAGCATTTTATTTGGCAACAAACCACAGAGTTTGTCTCTTGATGCTTGATGCTGCACTTGAGTGCATTTAAGTTGGAAAAACTGCATGCAGAAAAGCTGCAATACATGCCAGATTTTAAGAGATGACTTTAAAGGCTTGACTTCTACCAGAAAAATTAAGTTAAGACAAATGGGTCATTGAGAAATAAGGTTGTTCAAGATGATAAAAATGTGAAATCTTTTATCTATCTAGCTCAAACATATGTTTGTGAACAAAAAAAGGAAAATAAATAATTAATTGAATTACTTAAAAAGTGGTCTAACCATCAAGTAAAGAGTATCAAAATACTTTCCATGCTCTATGAATAACATGTAAGTATACACAACTTAATCTTTCATTTAAAAAAAAAAAGTATTGCAATATTTTTCTCTCTGTATATATAATTACAAATATCATAATTTTTGAGTCATGAATATCAAGAAGTTTTCTCAGGGTTACTCCATTTGTCCTGAACATAAAAATGTCAATATATATATATATATATATTTACGATTTTCTTGTCACATGATGCATGTGTTTCGCCACCAGACTTAGATTTGGTTTTAATTATATATATATATATATATATATATATATATATATATATATATATATATATATATATATATATATGTTTTTAATTCAAACTTCTAATGCTACCATTTATTTTTTCAAGAATTCCAGATTTTAATTAATTTTATTTATTTATTTATTTATTTACTGTCTCCGAACAGTTATACCAATTAAAAAATATATATTTTAAGCCCCTGAAATATATGGATTTATAAAGCATTATATTTTGAAAATTTCAACAAGTGTCCCCTGTAGAAAGATTAGGAAAAAAATTTGTAGAGGGAGAACAGGGACATCATTGCATTTTCCCTTTAAGGGGCCATTTACACAACAACGTTTTCAACTAAAAACGGAAAAAAATGGCTGTTCGTTTACACGACAACGGCGTTTTGGGGCCTGAAAACGCAAACTTTTGAAAACGGGTTTCAAAGTGCACGTTTTTGAAAATGATGCCGTTATCGTCTCCGTGTAAAGATACAAAAACGCAAATTTGTGAAAACGATGATGTCATGCGCACGTGTATTACGTGGTGTGCGCGTGAGTACTTCAAAACAACGCGCGAGACATTCGAAACTACGATGGTGGACTACAGGACTGTGTTTGTGCTGCTCAAGATTTTGAGTTTATTGATGCTTCTCCAGATTCTCGTAAATTTACTGCATCACTACTATGACCAGCGATCACCATCTTCATTGTTGTATTCACCGCTCTGTGGAAGAATGCTTTTGTGCCCAGGCGCATAGTGTTTCTTTACAAAGTGACACTGCCAGCTACTGGCCTGGCTTGCATAATACAGCGTTTTTAGTTGTTTTTGCGGATCCGTGTGAACGGGGATCGTTTTGAAAACATTGTCGTCTGTACGTGAAACTTTTCAAAAACGCAAAGGAAAAACTTTTCCGTTTTTAGTACATCATTGTCGTGTAAACGTACCCTAAGATTACATTTTTACTCCACTGATGGTTAGGTTTAGGGTTAGGAGGTAGGGTTAATAAAATATGCATATCCACAGAGGGGCGCCAAAAGCGAGTTGTTTTAAGTCGTAAATGATGTAATAACGTGAAGAGGAACTTTATTACATCATTTACAACTCTGTGGACATTTCACTTGGAAACTGGATTACAAACTTTCCCATTATTTCTCTCACTGCTCCCAATAACGCACAGATAATGCAAAACGAAATAAACATATTCAGAACCGAAAATAAATCCTTAAAAATGCAATAAGTTGTTTAATTATTTCATTTAAAAAAGTAAAGACAAATAAATAAAAGTTGTGTTGTCTATTAACAACAAAGTGTCTGAAACATTCTTTGTTTCAGAAAATAAAATGGTGTTCTTTTATCAATTTCACATTTACCCGCCCCTTTATGTCTTGTAAAAGTAAATAAACTGTGGTTGGTCACTTTACATAACCATCAGACTAACTCTTCTTATCGTAAGCTGTAATAAGCTGCCATTAGATGGTGGAAATGCACTATTTTACTATTTTAGTATGTGAACTGCCATTACAAAAGACGAAGAAGAAAGATGCTGCCTGATTCTGAGCAGCAGCCAGAAATATGCTTCAAGTTCATCAGATGTTTTGCTGGTAGAAATTTAGCTTCTATGCAATAAAGATGACTATTAGTTATAATCTGACCAAAACATGATGTAGTGTTTGGTCGCACTACACCGCTACTTGCTGGAAAAAGTAGTTAGCTACACTGTTTTAAAAGCAGTTGAGCTACTGTCAAGCTACTGAAAAATGTAGTTAAGTTAGTAGCGTTGCTACTTGTAGTTAGTTACTCCCCAACACTGCTTACACGTTGGCACCCCCTAAGCTGATGGCGCCCTAGGCGACTGCCTAGTTCGCCTAAGCCTAGAAACAGCCCTGCACTATCGGTTAGGTTTGGGTTTAAGGTTTTGGGCAGGGAGGTCGGTTTTGTTGATTTAAAACTCGATAGAGCAGAAACCTTAAAAACTTTGTCTATTTGGGAGAACATGACTGTTGACAGTTCACCTCGGAACTGCCACAATACGTCTAAGGAGCCACGTAATGTCATTTAGCAAAATTGTCGCCACAATCACTGTGGTGCTTTTAGGGTAAGTTTTGGCAGTAAATCAGGTGAGTAAATTATGACAAATTTATTTTAGACTTTAAAATGTTTCTGTTTCGCCATTGTTGCCTCTGCCTGCCGTGAACATGATTTACCATATGCTGCTGATGGCTCGAGTCGACTGGCCTAGCGGGGGGTGATGAACTTGTGTGTGGAGATGTTTGTGTGTGTGTGTGCGTGCGTGCGCGTGCGTGCGTGTGTGTGTGTGTGAGTGAGAGAGCGAGAGAGAGAGAGAGAAATAGAGAGAGAGAGACAGAGATAGACCACCACAACTCGCAGCAGCATCTGTGACTCGGCGAGGAGAATGAGGAGTCCACAGCACGCTACAGACAACGGCAGACAGTGACAACATCTGCGCATGTCAGTCAAGAGCCGAAAGAAACGCTGCAGACATTGGTTGAGGGGTAGTGATTGTTAACAGAGTTAGAGACTGCCGCTCAGAACCTTGTAAGTGTGGATGCTGTGATAGAGGTTTTATTTTTTCTTGTGTCTTTGGATTCAATGCCAATAGGAAAGAACCTCAGAGAAAATTGTCTTGGCATTTCTTTTATACATGCAGAACGATATTAGTGTAATGGGAAAACATTTAGGAGAGTCGATAGAGTTTTTCCATTAACTATTTATGACCTTTTCCTGATAAAAGAAAACCATTTAAGTCACTTACATGATCTTACATGTCAGAGTGATCTCACTGTGAATTCGGCGACAATAGGTCAAAAGTTCTTCAGCTGAAATCGGTCTGTGCTTACTGAAATTTGAACCACTGCCCCCAGTGGCTGAAGCTGGAAGTGTTGTTGAAAGTAAGGGAAAGTTTAAAATCCAGTTTCCAAGTGATATGTCCACAGAGGGGCCCCAAAAGTGAGTTGTTTTAAGTTGCAAATGATGTAATAAAGTGAAGAGGAATGCATATTTTATTAACACTACCTCCTTATCCAAACCCCAACCCTAAACCTAACCATCATTGGAGTAAAAATGTAATCTTAAATGCAATCTAGAATCGCACTTATCACTGATTATGTAAACGATTACGTCCAGCCAGAACATTGGGTAGCAAAAAGTTGAGTTCCTCTTGACCATGTTGTACATGTTGTTGAGGTATTAAACATAATCAGTGTAGAAGCAAGTGTCTAAATACACTCAATGTTGATATCTGCATGTTACTCAAGAGCACATACTCCAAAATATATTTTGACCTTTTTAAAGATTTACGCATTTAAATTTCAGAACTAAATTTCAACTAAATGAATTGGGTAATGTTTAACAAAATAAATAGATGATAAAGATTATGTATAGAATATGAAGATTACTCAATACAATTTGATTGAATTTTGTTATAAAATTAAAATGTGTCAATCTTATGATTATATTTTAAACACTTTTTTTTGTGAATAGAAGCAATGGTGACCTTTGAGAGTTAGTAACTGTTAACAGAGTGTCAGCGACCTTGTAAGTATGGATGGTGTGTAAGATTTTTTCTCTACCAAGGCTTTTATGTTTTATTCTGGTTTCTATGCCAATAGCAGCCTCACAGTCTTTGGGTTTCTTTTAAGATATAAAAGACTGAATGCAAATAAACAACACCAGTGCTAGCTTTTTATACAGTGGAGACATTCTTACAATCAGAACTTCTGCACAGAGTTTCAAAACATAATTTTAACACAAAAAAAAATATATAATAATATTTTGCATTAATAGTGTGTTTGCATTGCTAAGGCAAGCATCACTATTACTATTGCTCATACTCAAAGATTAATTCAGCAATGACCTACCAATCACCAATATTATTTTAGAAACCATTTTGCCCTAACAACCACTCGGAACTGCATAGTAACCACATAGCAACAAGCTAAAAACTACTCAGAACACCGTAGCAACTGCATAGCTACACCCTTGCATCCCGAAGGCAAGTTTTCGATGGGCAAGCACCATTCACATTTTCATCAGAAGAATCTAGTTACCTCATGCGTTTAAGAACAGAGCCATTTAAATAATTCCCTCACAATAGTTTTGTGTTTCCTCACTAAATAGTTCTGTGTTTCCTTACTAAAAATGTTTTGCATTCCCTTATGGTACAGTTTGGTGTTCCCTCGCAATAAAGTTTTGCGTTCCCTCACAACAGTTTGGCGTTCCCTCCCAATAAAGTTTTGCGTTCCCTCACAACAGTTTGGCGTTCCCTCCCAATAAAGTTTTGCGTTCCCTCACAACAGTTTTGCATTCCCTCGCAATAAAGTTTTGAGTTCCCTCACAACAGTTTGGCGTTCCCTCGCAATAAAGTTTTGAGTTCCCTCACAACAGTTTTGCGTTCCCTCGCAATAAAGTTTTGAGTTCCCTCACAACAGTTTGGCGTTCCCTCGCAATAAAGTTTTGAGTTCCCTCACAACAGTTTGGCGTTCCCTCGCAATAAAGTTTTGAGTTCCCTCACAACAATTTGGCCTTCCCTCGCAATAAAATTTTGAGTTCCCTCACAACAGTTTGCTGTTTCCTCACAATAAATTTTGTGTTCCCTCACTTTTATATTAATTTAATAATAATAGTAATAATTTAATAGTAATAAATAATAGTTTAATAGTAATGTTTTGTAGTAAAATTATAGTAACCACATTTTAATCATAATATCTGTGGTAAAACCATAGTAATAATACAGGAAAACCAAAACTATGGTAATAGAAATCAAAACCATTCTGCCAAAAAACATGGTTAGTTTTACTAGTAGCACAATGGTTAATCTGCGGTACATGTACTTACCTCAAAAATGGTACATTTTAAAAAACATGGTATTTGTTAACACAAATTAACCATGGTTTTACTATAGTAAAACTGTAGTATCCAAGATTTTGGAACAATGATAATGACTATTATTACCATAGTTTTGCTTTTCCTGTGTTATTACTATGGTTTTACTGCGAATGTCATTGTTTTTTGTTTTGTTTTGTTTTTTATTATCCCCTTTTTCTCCCAATTTGGAATGCCCAGTTCCCACTACTTAGTAGGTCCTCGTGGTGGCACAGTTACTCACCTCAATCCGGGTGGCGGAGGACAAGTCTCAGTTGCCTCCGCTTCTGAGAACAATCAATCTGCGCATCTTATCACGTGGCTCGTTGTGCATGACACCGCAGAGACTCACAGCATGTGGAGGCTCATGCTACTCTCCACAATACACACAGAACTTACCACACGTCCCATTGAGAGTGAGAACCACTAATCACGACCACGAGGAGGTTACCCCATGTGACTCTACCCTTCCTAGCAACCGGGCCAATTTGGTTGCTTATGAGACCTGGCTGGAGTCACGAGTTCGAATCCAGGTTGTGCTGAGTGACTATTCAGCACCAATACCCGCTGAGCTACCCAGGCCCCCTCGAATACCATTGTTAAAATAATGTTAATGTAGTAAAACCATGTAATTTCATATTTCTTTCTATCATTCTCACTGTACGTCATTTTCTTGTGATTCCAGAGTAATTAGTCACAAGACATACACAGCTTTGGTGATTTGCTCAAAAACAATTGTGTGGAGAAACATTCAAAACACGGTTTGTTTCTAGACATAAGTACAAATTCAAACTCTCAAACATGTTTTTTTATCATCAAAATTTCTCTGAAAACACTTTTAAATCTGTGACCTCTCCTCTATCTGTCATTCTCATTTCTTTCTTTGATTTTCAGACAAATGGCTAGATTAAACGGCGCGCTCTGCAAATGTAAATCAGTCTGGGAAAGATCAAACGGCAAAGAGTTTGTTTCACCAATCAGTCCACAGCGTTTAACTCCATATCTGAATTCAGAGCATTACAGGGATTCCTCATAAAACCCATCGAGAATGGATAATGAAATTTTACTTAACACTTCTCTTACTAAATCTCAACTCGGGAACAAAACCCCCACTGGCTGAATCCACAAAATCAAATGTTGGGGAAAAGAGCTATACATTTAAACCTTGACTTTCTGTTTTCCTGAATGTTTTCCTCAGCAAACTCCACTAAACACTGGTTTGTGGAGGCAAGCATCAAAATTTCTGTTGCTTAAACATAGTGATTTCAACAAACATCTAACCCTGTACTATTAATCGCCTGGCAGATGATAAAACCCCATAGACTTGCAGTACATTAAAAGAGGGACCCAAACCTCATCTAGAGACCAGAATATCGTAGAAACTTGTCGGTGGGCCAATCGGTAACCACATAGCAACCACCAAGAACACCCTAGCAAAGACAGAATACCTTAGCCTTACCTTACCTTTAAAAAAAAGTGTATTTAACTCTTTTCTCGTTGGCTTCCGCTGGGAGTAAATGCGGCTCAGAGAACATAGACTAATGCTCACTGAAATATGAGCTATGAGATTGTTTTATTAGGTGCCTGTCTGAAATAATTTACCTCTCCCTTTCATAAACTTTTGCTGTGTTTAACTGCCGTTGCTGAGAAAAATATAGCAAGTTGTTAAAAATGTCTGTTATAAAAAGTGGTTGTAAAATAAAATCTTGACCACTAAAGAATACAGGGCAGCAGGGGTCCCACCTTCATGTAACTCTGAGAATTACCCAAACATGTGTCGACTCCTCGTAAAGATGACGATAATGAATATTCAGCTTTGTGTACGATTGCTTAGTCAACATTACACACACAGAGTCTTTAAACTTATAAATTACTCCGCCTGTTATACCAAATATCAACTTATAACCCTTTTGAAAAAGAACCGTGGTGATCCAAAGGGACAGTGATCGTATCAAATTGTATTATCATGGTATTTTGATTTATAAATCAAATAATCCCAAAGCAAATTTCTGATTGAATGAGTCTGATTTTAATTGTAAAAAAATGCAAATAAACGCACATGACAGCAGGTTTTTATATTTACATACAGTATATGCATATACAGAATATATACAGTATATATGTATATATAAATACACATACTATTTATACAAAAAACATTTACATTGTCTTTGATCATAATGCTGTCACCACCACTTTATAAAAGTAATTCTGCAAGTTGCTATGTTGCTTGGCAACTGTATAAAGCCTAAGTAGGCTAATGAACTATTTTATTTACAGAAAGAATTGGCTGTTTTGATTATGAATATTAATACATATTAATATTTGTCATGTAGTTAATAAATAGTTTATACAGTAAAATATAGTATATATAATATATTTTTACTTTATATATAGTTAAATATATAGTAGCAATGTACAATATTAAAATTATTATACAATTTATATATGCATTAGGACTGTCACTTTAAAAAAAGGTTTAAAACCAGTTCCACAATTAATCATGCCCCCGGAACTGGAAATGTCACGAATGCAGAGGCAGGACCCAAATGCAGAGAAAAAACAAAGGGGAATTTATTTAACCAAAAAAAATTGCAAAAACAAACATAAACTACCCTGTAGGGGAAAGTATAATCCAGGCTGGGGCAGATGTAAATGGGAACCAGGACCGACTGGACCAAACAGGAACAGGGAATAACCAGACTGACATGAACACGAAACAAGACCAACTGGAACGAGACTAACAAACAAGACGAACTGGCACTGGACAGCACACATGAGGAGACTAAAATAGGGAGAGAAATCAAACAGGTTAACAGACAGGGCAGGTGTGAATAATAAACTAATAATTGGCAAACAAGGATGCGGGGTATGATGCAAGACTGAGAGACACATGGCAATACAGAAACAAAACAAAGCCACGTGCTCTCACAAGACACAAAACACCCGAATGGCATGAGCGCACATCACCAAGAAAATAAGGCAATATACGCTCATGCCAACTGACAGACAAGATGAGAGAATGCATAGCAATGCCAAACAAAGCGATGCCATGCATTCCCACACTAGACAAAGCCTGAGTGTACACCGTGAGGCAAAAGCACGTGATGCACGAAACAGGCGACAAAACAGGACAGGACACCTGTGCGAGATTTCGGCCACACACACCCGACAACTCAGACTGAAGTGACCGAACCTCAGCACAACGTGAAGACAGCTCACGAACCAGACTACTGTGGACTGTTGGCCAGTGACAGGCTTATGTTCAATGAAATGGAAATAAGGCTATATTGCATTTTAAAGCCACTTTTTGTATTGCCTAATCAATGCTGCAGTGTAATTTAAAAATGTAATGTAATTAAATTATCTGAATTATATAGATCTATTTTTATTTTATTTTATCATAAGGCTGTTGTCACTGTTTTATAAAAGTAATTCCACAAATTGCTACGTTGCTTGGCAACTGCGAACAGCGTACATGTTAATATGTAAGGGATAATGTGCAGTCAGCCAGTTGTTATCGCACAATAAACCCCGGATGTGCGGTTGTTACAGAGCAATAATTGACTGCTGGATGGTGCCATTGACCAATCAGAATCGAGTATTCCAGAGAGCCGTGTAATAATAATAACATTGATCATTGGTGTCTTTTATCATATTGCTGTTGCTGCCATTTTATAAAATTAATAAGCCATTTGAGTCTCTGCATTACACTGATTTTACCATGGTTAAGGGGATCTCGGGCACTGTTATTACAATATTTGTGTACCATGGTATTTATATGCTACTCCAAGAACTTTAAAGAACACTGTGGTATTACCATGGTACTTTATTCAAAGTGAAACACAGAGCTGCTAGACTGGCTATGCAAATTAGGAATTCTGAATGGCCCAAATTACTAAACAGCCTCCAAAAGTGCATTCAGCACTTCCATGCTTCATCGGGCAATTTATAACAGGTAAGAGTGCATTTTAATTATTCTTATTCTGTGAAATGTCTGTCTGATTGCTTTTTTTCTCTGATCCTTGTAAAAACATCGTTTTGCCTATTTCCCAATTAAAATGGGGCTATGAGGTTGAACAGCGAGAAGCGCAAGCAGCCCTGCAGGATTGCGTCCACCTATAAAAACTGCAACTGGATTCCCAAAGATTTCATTTGGATTTAGACTTCATGCTTCAGAGTGTATTCTAGGCAGACCAGGCTGCTTTGAGTCTAATTTAAGACCACTAAGAAAATCATTTTCTATACTGCAACATTTCAGACACGATTTCCTAGGTGCCTTGCAGATATTATTTTTCCTTCATGAAATGAGAAGTTTAATGTAAATCTAGAATGCTTAGAGTTAATATACTACTCCTTAACATTAAAAACAAGAACCGTAGTGTGGATCACCATTTTTGTTGCTTCTGGAACGAATTTCTATCAACCAATCACTTCTTTCTGATTTTTGGAGTGATAAAGGTTAAGGTTAGGGTTGTGATTAAGGTTAGGGCTATGTTTGTTGAAAAAGGATGCTTTTCCAAGTCAAAATCAACAATTTATGTTGATTGAAAAAAAAAAATTCTACTTGAGTGAAACTCACAAAACCTGTCAAGAATATGTCCAGGTAACATTTCACTCCAAAATGGCATTAACAAAATGAAGCCTATTTGTTGTACCATTAAGATTGTTTGCATTGTGGCATTATTTTCATGAAAATTAGGCACATTTACTGTACATGACAATAATTCTCATGAAAATAATGTCACAATGCAAAAAAATTTTTTTATTATTATTATTTATTTATTTATTTATCTATTGAATTTCAAGTGACCATCTATTCATGAGACTCACACACATGATAAAATTACAGTCAGCTAAAACATAATATGTAAATGTTCATATATGTCAACGGTTCCTTCACAATATTGTTGATAAATCTGTCTTAAATATGCTTGACAGAAACATTAACCTCAATGTCAAAGCTCAGATTCAATACATGCAGAGAAAAATATGCCAGCAAAGAAAAAAAATCACCCCATTTAAATAATAAATGAAAGTCGTGGCCCGACCTTTCTCCTGAGGTTGCATGAAGCTGATGATGTATGGAGCCCCAGCGGGAATACACAGAATGGCTGGATGAGCTTCAACTGAATCAGTGCGAGGAAGTGAAAGCCAAGCTCACAGAAGCATGTCCTCTAACGCTGTGACAAAAAGCCTCAAGTCTGCCTGAGTGACACAGCTTTTATCTCCAAGTAGGCAAACAGTTGTTAAAATATGCTTTTATCTCCAACAAGTATAAAACAGTGGTATAAAACTGACTTTATCTTCTACAAGTTCACAAATTGTAGTCTAATCTACCTTTATTTCATACAAGACCAATAGCAGTCTAAAACTGCCTTTATCTCCTACAAGTAGACACAGTAGTTTAAAACGGCCTTTATTTACTACAAATAGACAAATAGTAGTCTAATTTCTTTTCTCCTACAAGTAGACAAACTGTAGTCGTAAACTGCCTTGATCTCCTAAAAAGTGGCCAATAGTACACTAAAACTGCCTTTATTTATTACAAGTAGACACGCAGTTGTTTCAAACTGTCTTTATTTACTACAAGTAGACAAACAATAGTGTAAAACTGTCTTTATTTCCTACAGGTAGACAAACAGTAGTCTAAAACTGTCTTTATTTACTAAAAGTAGAGACACAGTAGTCTAAAACTGTCTTTATTTACTACAAGTAGACACACAGTAGTCTAAAACTGTGTTCATTTACTACAAATAGACATGAAGTAGTCTAAAACTGTCTTTATTTACTACAGGTAGACAAACAGTAGTCTAAAATGGCCTTTTTTCCTACAAGTAGACATGCAGTAGTCTAAAACTGTCTCTATTTACTACAAGTAGACAAACAGTAGTCTAATAT